>NW_026561617.1:0-98177 GCF_028858705.1 Grus americana
GGTTTGGGTGCGATATGGAGCATCACATCGAAGTTTCTCTGGGCATCCAGGCATGAGGATGGTTTCCCAGTGCCCCGTGAGAGATCCTGCTCCCAGGAAGCACCTCCCCATAGAGATTGAGGTTGTCTCCAGCCTGTATCTGGAGCTGGGCAGTGCTGCCTGAGGGGTCTCGCAGGCAGGAGGGGTTCATCTGCCTGGTGGCTCTGGACGGCAATGATGAGCTGAAGCCCTGTGGCCATGGCTGGCTGGTTTCAAAGTGTCTGAGTGCCTCAGCCTTCTCCCTGGGACTGTTAACCCGGGCACTTTTTCAGGGTGTGAAGGTGGATGCCGGTCTTGTCCTGTTGGCTCTGTCCCACTCCCACGTCAAAGTTGTGATGTCTGAGATGGGGCCACCTGAAGGCTCTGGCAGAGATCTCCAGGGAGTTTGTGTTCCATGTTTTGATATCTTGGGCTACAAAGTGCTGGGGTTTCTGGGATGCTAAGGCTACAGTTGGCTAGGGTTATGGGGTGGCAGGCTTATGGTATGCCAGAGTTGAAGCAAGTGTCATGGTTTAACCGCAGACGGCAGCTGAGCACCACGCAGCCTCTCGCTCAGTCCCACCCCCGGCAGGATGGGGGAGAGAATAGCAAGGGTAAAAGTGAGTCAAGCAAAAGCTGTGTGCGCAAGCAAAGCAAAACAAGGAATTCATTCACCATTTCCCATGGGCAGGTGGGTGTACAGCCATCTCCAAGAAAGCAGGATCCATCATGTGTAACGGTGTGGTGGGTTGACCCTGGCTGGAGGCCAGGTGCCCACCAGAGCCGCTCTCTCACTCCCCCCATTCACTAAACAGGGGAGAAAAGGCATAACGAAATGCTTGTAGGTCGAGATAAGGACAGGGAGAGATCACTCACTCTATTATCGTCACGAGCAAAACAGACCGAACTTAGAGAGGGAATTCATCTAATTTATTACTAGGCAAAACAGAGTAGAGGAATGAGAAAATAAAATCGACTCTTAAAACACCTCCCCCCACCCCTCCCATCTTCCCGGGCTCAACTTCACTCCCGGCTTCAACCTTCCCCCCCTCAGCGGCACAGGGGGACGGGGAGTGGGGGTTACGGTCAGTTCATCACACGGTGTTTCTGCCGCTTCTTCATCCTCAGGGGGAGGACTCCTCTCATCGTTCCCCTGCTCCAGCATGGAGTCCCTCTCACGGGGTGCAGACCTTCAGGAGCAAACTGCTCCAGCGTGGGGTCCCCACGGGGTCACAAGTCCTGCCAGCAAACCTGCCCTGGTGTGGGCTCCCCTCTTCACGGGTCCACCGGTCCGGCCAGGAACTTGCTCCAGCGTGGGCTTCCCACGGGCCGCAGCCTCCTTCAGGTGCCTCACCTGCTCCGGCTGTGGGTCCTCCACAGGCTGCAGGTGGAATTCTCTACACCCCTCATCCTTCCTCCATGGGCTGCAGGGGGAATCTCTGCACCCCCTCATCCTTCCTCCATGGGCTGCAGGGGGACAACCTGCTTCACCATGGTCTTCACCACGGCTGCAGGGGGATCTCTGCTCCGGTGCCTGGAGCACCTCCTGCCCCTCCTTCTGCACTGACCTGGGTGTCTGCAGAGTTTCTTACATCTTCTCACTCCTCTCTCCGGCTGCAAAAGCTCTCTCTGTTTTTTTTTTTTCCTTCTTAAATATGTTCTCACAGAGGCGCTGATTGGCTCGGCCTTGGCCAGGGGCGGGTCCATCTTGGAGCCGGCTGGCATTGGCTCTATCAGACACAGGGGAAGCTTCTGGCAGCTTCTCACAGAAGCCACCCCTGTAGCCCCCCGCTTACCAAAACCTTGCCACGCAAACCCAACACAAATGGTTACTTGGAAAGACAAATGCCATCACTCCAAATGTCCCCATCCTTCCTTCTTCTTCCCCCAGCTTTATATGCTGCATATGATGTCATATGACATGGAATATCCCTTTGGTCAGGTGGGGTCAGCTGTCTTGGCTGTTTCCCCTCCAAACTTCTTGTGCACCCCAGCCTCCTTGCTGTTGGGGTGGTGTCAGGATCAGAAAGGGCCTCGACTCCATGTAAGCCCTGCTCAGCAATAACAAATCCATCTGTATCATCAACACTGTCTTCAGCACAAATCCAAAACACAGCCCCATCCTAGCTACTCTGAAGAAAAATGAACTCTATCCCAGCCAAGACCAGCACAGGCAGCTTCCCCAGGCTTGTCCAGTGACCACAGGCACAGGCCAGACCCTGCTCTGCTGGGCCTTCACGTCTGTCCCAGGAGGACTGGCTGTGCGAGGACACTGCTGTGTGCCCCCACCCTGCACACTCACACACTTTAGCTGCTCACTGGTGTTTTCATCTGTGGGCCCCATTCTTGGGCATGTTCATGATAGCGACTTTGGAGGAAGGCTTAAGGCTTCATGCACTGCCCTGAGGAGATGCCCTTTCATGATGGAACCACTCCTACGGAGGCCAGCTCTGTCACAGAAGTGCCCGTTGCCTGTCCCTGCCTGCGGTCCCAGGACGACCACGCATCAGGACTGTGACCAAGCTGCAGAGCAATCAGGCCTTCCACCAAAGCCAAGGGATCAGAAGAGAGAGTGTGGAAGTGAAAAGAGAACAGCTCTGGGAGATCAAGTTCTTCCTGGCAGTGCTGCCATGCAGGACTCTCTTCCCTGCCACCTCTGCACACAGAAACTGTCCCTGCACCTCAATAAAGCTCTTGGAGGAAGGATCTCAGAAAAACCCGACCTTGCTGCAGGTTCCTTTATTTTACTTAAACACACAGAGAGCATGGCTCCTCGTTTACACAGCCACTCGGTCAGAAAAGAAAAGCAGAGACTGAATTAGAGAGGGGATGACAACATCATTGCAAGTAAAACACCATCATCAACAATATAAATTAGAGACGACAGGCTGGGCCTGTAATGAGTTAAATAATAGTTGTTATGCAGCAGAAGATGGGCAGTTTTTTGCTTCTGAATATCATGCAGTGATCAGTTTCCACACTGCATCCTTGAGCTCCTTGTTCCTCATGCTGTAGATGAGGGGGTTCATGGCTGGAGGCACCACCGAGTACAGAAGTGACACCACCAGGTCCAGAGATGGGGAGGAGATGGAGGGGGGCTTCAGGTAGGCCACCATGCCGGTGCTGATAAAGAGGGAGACCACGGCCAGGTGAGGGAGGCACGTGGAAAAGGTTTTGTGCCGTCCCTGCTCAGAGGGGATCCTCAGCACGGCCCTGAAGATCTGCACATAGGACACCACAATGAAAACAAAACACCCAAAGACTAAACAGGCACAGTCACAGTTAGCCCAACTTCCCTGAGGTAGGCATCTGAGCAGGAGAGCTTGAGGATCTGGGGGATTTCACAGAAGAACTGGTCCACAGCATTGCCGTGGCAGAGGGGTAGGGAAAATGTATTGGCCGTGTGCAGCAGAGCATGGAGAAACCCACTGCCCCAGGCAGCTGCTGCCATGTGGGCACAAGCTCTGCTGCCCAGGAGGGTCCCGTAGTGCAGGGGCTTGCAGATGGCAACGTAGCGGTCGTAGGCCATGATGGTGAGAAGACAACACTCTGCTGAAATGAAAAAAGAAAGAAAAGACCTGTGCTTCACATCCTGTCTGGGAGATGGCCCTGGTGTCCCAGAGGGAATTGGCCATGGCTTTGGGGAGAGTGGTGGAGATGGAGCCAAGGTCAAGGAGGGAGAGGTTGAGGAGGAAGAAGTACATGGGGGGTGTGGAGGTGGTGGTCGCAGGCTACAGCGGTGATGATGAGGCCGTTTCCCAGGAGGCGGGCAGCCAGGTAGATGCCCAGGAAGAGCCAGAAGTGCAAGAGCTGCAGCACCCGTGTGTCTGCGAATGCCAGGAGGAGGAACTCAGTGATGGAGCTGCTGTTGGACAATTTTTCACTCTGAGCATGGAGGACTCTTGAAAGACATTGACAAGTTAGCACAGACTTTGTTGTTCCCATCCTATGCTGTTTTCCAAACATTACCCTATGTTTTTTTCCAAAAAAATCCCCTCAAAATAACTTCTGTTTAGTTGGCGGAACTTTGTTCAACTCCTTTTTGTCAGCTCAGGTTTGTGCTGCTGAGTGAGGGCACTTTCCTTGAAGGGGCAGAAATCCTCATCTTTCACCTTGCTCTCATCCTGGACACTGGTGAGCCCTGAGGGACAAAAGGGCTCCTTATGCCCTAATGCAGAGTCAGGAGAGCTGGTCTGCCCACAAGTGACCTGCTGGTCACCAGGCAGGTGCCCTGTAATTTTTACACCTCTTTCATTGCAGGATGATCTCTACACACAATGTACTTGAAGAAGACACTGGACTGTTGTGAGCTCAGAAGAGTCCAGTTTCAAAGTCCATTTCTCAAACCTCTTTTTTTTTTTTTCTCTGTGCACCTGAGCAGACAGTGATGCTGACGGATGACCTGGCTCTCTGCTCCCTGGGGTTGTCCCTGCCGGGAGCCATTTCTCTGTCTCCAAGTCTCCTCCCTGTCAGTGCTCACAGACCACATCCCACCTGCTCTGTGCTCAGCTCTGCCCTGAAGACACCTCCTGGCAGCAGGGCTCTGCCCAGGGGCAGCTTTCTGTTAGAGCATTCGTTCTTTAGAGGAAAGCTGAGATCACAGACCCTGCAAAGGTCTTCATCTTTAAGTTAGTCCCTACCTTGACCTTCCTCTTGAAATGCTGCCTCTACTAATGTCCTGCATGTCATCCTGAGCTGTGAAGAACCATGACTCATGCAGCACCCTCTCAACACCAGGACCCTGGCCTGCCAAGGTTCACTTCTTAACTCCCAGCTTCTCCCTGCACCGTCATGGGGAGCTCCCAGGCAGGTTGAGTGCTGACCCTGGCAGGTGGCAGAGTCCCTGCCCCGGCACACAGCCATAGTCTGGTCCAGGACAATCCTGGAAGCCCTGGCTGCACACTCACCTTCACACCTCTGCAGTTGTCCCTGTCACCCTGTCATGCCCTGTCCCTCTGATGGTGCAGCAGGAAAACCCTGCTCTGGAGCACGTCCTCCTGCTCTGTAGAAGAGAGAGATCCCATAGGCTGTGGGTTATGCCAGCTTTAGGAGATCCCTCCATGAACTGCAGCTGCATTGGCCTGCACCCAGAGACTTACTGTGTCAAGGGCCGTGAAGATTTCTCCTCTTCTGAGCTCTCAGCATCCTCCCAGTCCCATCTGCCTTTAGCCGTTCTCTTCCCCTCGCTGCCTGCAGGCAGTGCCCTCAGCCCTGCTGCGCTTTGCAGAGGAGCTGCTCCTGGGCAGAGCTGTCTCTCTGCAGCGCTGCCCGCTTGCCATGAGCTCCCTCCATCCCAGGAGCCCAGCCCAGCTCAGCAGCAGAGGACCAGCCCAAGGCATTTTAATGACCCCTCTGGTGTGTTTTGTCCCTGAACCTCAGACACTGAGAGGAAATTGAAGAAACCTTTGAAGAAGTCCAAGTCAGATGCAAACTCCAAAGTTTCTTGGAGTGTTAACAGGTCCCACGAGGACCATTACTGACGAAGCCTCCCCAGGGGCTGGTTAGAGCAGAAAGCTGGAGGCAGAGATGACAGGTAGACAAAGGCAATGTAAAGGTGGAACAGATTCTGAGTAATCCTGGATGTGTTATATTCACCCAAAGGGAAGGCTGAATTCAGCAGGCCCTGGTCCTCATGGCTGACCTAAACTTTCCCAATATTGGCTGAAGGGGCACAGCAAGGTGAAAGCCATCCAGGAGGTTTCTGGAGTTCATTGACAACACCTTCCTGACAAGGGTGTCCGAGGAGCCAGTGAGAGGGCGCTGTCCTGCAGGACGTCATCCGTCGAAACAAGGAAGAGCTGGTCAGGGATGGAACAGCCAGGGGTGGGAAAGTAGAGTTGAGGTTCCTGAGAGAAGGGAACAAGGCAAAGAGCAGGACTTGAGGAGAGACAGCTTTGGCGTGCTGAGGAACCTGCTTGGAAGAATCCCATGGTTTAGGGTCCTGCAGAGAAGAGGGAAGAGCTGTTTGCTAGACAAGGATCTCCTCTTCAAGCTTCGGAACAGTACACCCAGACATGCAGGAAGTCAAGCAACATTGCAGGAGGCTGGACTGGATGAGAAAGGAGCCCCTGACAAAAATCCAGCATGAAGAGGAAGCACAGAGAAGGTGGAAGCTGGCTGCCTTCCAGCCTCAGTGGTTCTGTGATTCTGTGATGGAGACAGCTCTGTGCGTGTGTGTGTGTGTGTTTTGGAACTGGAGGGGTGAGGGGATCCCAGGGCCAGCTCCTGCATAGATGGCGAGTCTAAGAGCAGCTCCTGGAGACATCACTACAGTATGCATGTCTATACAGGCCGATGTTTTCCATTAACAGCCTAGCACACAAACAGCCCAACCCTCGCTTCTCCTTTCTCCACTGGCAGTGGTCTGGCTTGGCCTAGAGACCTCCCGCGATCCCTTCCAGGGTGAGTGATTGTGCATTTCCTTCCACCACAGGTCTTCCCTTGATGGCAGCAGGCAGAGCACTCAGGTTCCCCATGATCGTGGAAGTGAGCAGACATAAGTCCACAGTGATCAGCTGTGGCTTTTTTGTCCCACTGAAGTCATTGACGCAGGGCTGCTAGGCAGGTAACCCCAAGCAGGCCTCATCATACCTGAGCTTAACCTTTGGTTTTCTTTTCCCTTCTTCTCCCTCCCAAGTTCTCCTCTTTGATCATCTTCATACCTTCCTCTACAAACAGCCCAACTCTGCCCTTTCCCCACCGGCCCTGGCGTTTCTGGCTTTGTACCCTCCTTGGATGTTTCTAAGATGGTTGTCGTGCTGATTCCCACATTGGTCTGTACAAACTAGGAACTCCTTTCATTAGCTGTAGTGTCCTGCAGTTTCTGATGCTGAGGTCTTGTGTTGATGGCTCACCACAATCAGGGCCAGCCATTGGCACACAAACAGGAACAGCTGGCAAAAAGGAGTTGCAGTCCAGGGGGACTTTGAGAAACTCTGGGATTTGGCCAACAGGAGCTAGTAAAGTTTTTCAAGGAGAAGTGGTCAGTCGTGCATCGGGGGGGGAATAACCCCATATATCAGAGCAGGATGGGTCCTGACCGGCTTAGCAGTGACCCTGAGGAGAAGGGTCTTGAAAACACTTTCCCATAGCCCCTACAGACGCTGTGACAGCTCTTCATACTAGAGTCTTACAGAAGGCTTCACAAATAGTGAGAAGTGGGTGGGATGGGGAGGAGAATGGGCAAAGGCAAAACCTCATGGGTTGAGATAAGGAGAGTTAATTGGGACAGCAAAGGGAGAGGGAAATAACAACAACAGTACTTAACAGAATACACAAAACTGGTGATACACAATGCAGTTTCTCACCCAACGACCGTACAACTCAGACCGCACGCTCCGACTGGTCCCAAAACCGGACCGTCCCTGAGCCACGCGCCCTGGAGCCGCACTGCCCCTCCCCGACTAGCTCCCCTTTTATACTGAGCATGATGTCACATGGTAGGGAATACTCCTTTGGCTAGCTTGGGTCACCTGTCCTGGCTGTGTCCCATCCCAGCTTCTGGTGACAATTAACTCTATCCTAGCCGAACCCGGGACAGTCAGAAACTTCCCAGGCATTCTCACTTCTCAGACAAGTCCTTAAGTACTTAAGCATTCCTGAGCAGCAGCTTCCAGCTGCTCCGGTTGCCTCCCCTGCTCCTCCTGGCCAGGGCAAGAGATGGCTGGGGCTGGCATGCTCTGGAGGGGACTCCTGGGGGTCTCCAGAGGCAGGCAGTGGGGGTTCATGCCTGCTCTGTTTCCTTTTGTTGCAGCCCTCCTGCCCTTGGCGAAAGACACCGATCCCTCGGTCAGCTGTCTGGCAACTCAGACCGTCTTCATCCTGTCAAGTGAGGTGCCAACAGCACGATGGAGCCTGCGGTCGCTGCGCTGCTGGCCCTGCCAAGCCCTGCAGAGATGAAGTTGTTCTCTTGAACACGGCCACATTTGAATAGATTTTTCTCTTTTTTATTAGTAAAGCTGGAACAAAAAGCCCAGTCCCATGCTGTCCTTCCCATGGGGACCCCCCCCGAGTGTGCCAAGCAGACAGCGTCATGCCTGGTCTCTGCTGCTGCCTGCAGGACAGCACGCCTCGACCCAGGGTGTGCTTGCAACAAAGCCCCAGCTGCCCTGCCAGACCACAACACGCGGAGGGGAGGAGGGGAGAAGCTTTAGCCCAGCCTGCCCCTGCCGGGACACCTGAGGACGCGAAAAGGCAGCCGTGCTCTGCCAAGCTGGCAAGCCCTCATTTGTCCTGGCATCAAAATCCTCTCTTGTGCTGGGGAGCTGTGCTGGCTTTGGCTGGGGCAGAGTTGACTTTTGTCATAGTAGCGAGTATGGGGCTGTGTGTTGGATTTGTGCTGGAAACAGCGCTGATCACCCAGGGATGATTGAGTCACTGCTGAGCATACTCTAAATTTCTTTCTTCCCTTTGAGTTTTTCCTGCAGCTGCTTGCTCATCCATGCAGGCAACAACCTACGGGATCTTTCTCCAGAGTAGAGGAGGAGGAGGAGATGATCCAGAGCAGGGACTCCCTGCTTCACCGTCAGGGACAGAACATGACAACTCCCTTCTTATGGAAAGGAGTCTACCTGTCTTATCGGGAGTAAGATAAGAAGCAACAAAACCGAGTGGCTTAATCGCTCTTTGATGAGGTCAGCACCAGGACACACCTTATAAGGCCATGTGGACCCACCCCTCCTTGGTGAGGTCAGCACCAGGACCCACCTTATAAGGCCATGTGGACCCACCCCTCCTTGGTGAGGTCAACACCAGGACACACCTTATAAGGCCCCACAGCCCCACCCCTCCTTTGTGAGGTCAGCGCCAGGACACGCATATAAGGCCATATGCGCCCACCCTTGGCTCATTGCAGACGCTGACTGCGCACCTGCATGGTCAAGGGAGGCAGCAGCTGCTGAGAGGGAGTGACGCACGACGTTGGTGGCTGTTGGTGGCCGTGTTTGGTTGCCATCCCTGCAGCCATGAGCCGGGACGGTGTGGGACGGGGGCCCGTGGCGCGCAGCCGCCCCTCATCCTGCCGGGGCCCGGTGCAGAAGGACGAGCAGAAGCAGCAGCGGGAGAGGCTGCAGGCTGAGCTGGAGGCCGAGCGACTCCGCTCCCAAGAGCTGCGCCAGCGCTTCGCCGCTGAAACTCGCCAGCTGAAGGAGGCGGCAGAGCGGGAGCAGCGGCTCCTGGCCGAACGGCTGCACTCCAAATGGGAGCAGCAGCAGGCACGGGAGCTCCAGCGGCTGCGGGAGCTGAACCAGCGGCAGCGGGCGGCGGAGATCCGCCAGCTGCTGCGCTCAAAGGAGGCTGAGCTGCGTGAGGTGCAGGGGATGCTGCAGCAGCAGCGTGGCGACGCCATCCGTCAGGCACGGGACCTGCAGCAGCAGCTGGCCAAGGAGCTGGTGAGAGGAGCCTGGAGCAGCAGCCAGGCCCGCGGGAAGCTCCAGGACGTCCTCGGCAAGCTGCGCTGGGACACCAATGGCGAGCAGGCTGCCCGCATCCTCCGCCTGCAAGACGAGCTGCTGCAACAGAGGAGACTCTTCCAAAATTACATCTTGGAGCGGTTCAAGGACCAGCAGCCTGCTTCCTGCAAGGAGGCCAGGGCCAAGGCTACGAACTGGCAGCGCCTGCAGACCCTCCTGGGCACCGGGGCCATCGGGCCCTGCTCTTTGGAGAGCCTCACGACATCTCCCTCCTGCCATGCTGGCCTCCAGGAGGAAAGAAGCGGCGTGGAGGTTTTGCTCGAGGCTGTGGGGCAAGACTTGGCGCCGCACAGCTTGCGCTCCCCGCCACAAGGAAGTGCCGGCAGCGGGCGGTCTGTGGCAGAGGTGGGCGTTCAGACCGACGAGAATCAGGAGGACTGGCTGCTTGGGAGCAGTCACAGCAGGCTGCTGGAGCAGAACGCCTGCCTCCAGAGCGCCCTGAAAGACCTGGAGAGGCGGTGCCGTGCCCTTCAAGAGGAGAACTGTCTTCTGAGGAAGGGAAGCTCTCCTGAAGTGCGGGAGGAGGTGGAGAAGCTCCAGCAGAAGAGTGCTAAGCTGCATCTCCTTAGCAAGCAGCTGCAAGAGCAAGCCAGGAAAGTGCAGAGCATCCATCAGCTGATCAATGCTCGAGTGCCACTGCACATCTAAAGCTTCCCTGAAGAACTGTGTAGGACATCGTTCCCTCAGCAGAGAGCTGGAGAAATGGGAGAGCCTGCTGGAGCTTTGCTGGCACGGGCCGAGCAGGATGACTTCTGACAGAAGGCTGCTGAGGAGCTTCAGGCTCAAGTGGCTGCAGATGAAGAGGGCTCCTGTTATGTGAGCACCCACTGCCCAACTTGGTCCCCTCACATCTTGCTGAAGAAGCTTCAGACGATGGATGACCTGCTGACACCAGTCTCCAGAGAGAAGTGATTGGTATCAGGACAGAGATGATGTCTGTCCTGTCTTCCAATACCTTCTTATTAAATCTTTTCTCCTCTGTCTCTCACTCTCTGCCCTGTGTGTCTGTGAACTGAAAGGACGATGTGCCAGCTACTGGGGGGCTGGCGTGGGTGGACTGGGTGCCAGCTCCTGGAGTCAACCAGGGGGTGTGGGCACCCCTGGCTTGTGGTGCCAGCTACTGGAGTGGCTCCCAGCGCAGCTGCTGGAGCGAGTGGGGGGTCTCAGTGCAGCTACTGGAGTGAGTGGGGCTGCTTGATGTTGACAGTTTCCTGCCTCCAGCTTTCCTGCACCCACCTCAGGATCTCGGAAAACGACAAGAAGTGAAAGCAATGAACCCTGGCACTGCATTGCTCATGACGCGGCTTTTCCACTCAGAACAGTGGTTGCTCTGCATCATCATGGAGACTAATTGTCTGGTTTTGGGGGAGTGCCTTGGAAGCAATGCAGGGGCCCAGTTTAACGGAGTCTCACCTAGAGAGAGGGAGCCAGTCTGTGGCCCAAATGTCTCACACAACAGCCACCATGTGAGAGAAAGGGAAGCATTACGCTTGCTGTATTGTTGAGTCACCAACTCGAGTAATGATGAGACACCAAAGATAAGGAACTTTCCCCAGGTCTCACTAAGCATGCACTCACATTTTCCCATTGCCTTTCACCGAACTATCCAAAAACTCTCTCTACAGCAAGAAAGTGCATGTGCCCAGGACCGTTCCCTGGAATGGCGGCCAACTGGCACAATTACCCTTGTCATTTTCCATCTCAATATGAGGAGAAACATCTTCACGCTGAGGGTGACCGAGCACTGGAACAGGCTGCCCAGAGAGGTTGTGGAGTCTCCTTCTCTGGAGAGATTCAGAACCCACTTGGACACGATTCTGTGACACCTGCTCTAGGTGATCCTGCTTTAGCAGTTGGGTTGGACTAGCTGATCTCCAGAGGTCCCTTCCAACCCCGACCATTCTCTGAGTCTGTGATAACCCTCTGCCACGGCAATGCTGTGGACCAGAACCTACTCGCTGGCGGGGCAGCGCGAGGAGCAGAGAAGCCCTTGACGCTGTGCGAGCACTGCTCAGCAGTAACTAACGCATCCCTGTGTCACCAACAGCGTTTTCAGCACAAATCCAAACCACAGCCCCATCCCAGCACTCGGAGGAAATTTATCCCAGCCAAAAACAGGACACAGGTTCAGGAGCGACAAGTTGGGAGTTATGAATTAGAGAATTGTGAGTTAGAAACCTCATGAATTAAGTGGTGAACAAGTGAATTCCTGTGGGAGACGAGCCTGTACAAAGGGGACTGAGCCCTTATTTGCTGTGTTTGTTTTTTTTTTTTTTTTCCTTCCCTAATGAGCTCACCAAATAAGGTTGCATTTACAGAGTATGTTTTCCTCCTGCAAATGCGAGAGATCTTGCTGGGATGGGTGGAGAAGAGAGGGTCTCTCCCGTGATGCGATGCAGTAAACATGCGCACTGAGCAATGCAGGAAGCACAAAGCACTGGTCGGGCATTACAACACTGGAGCTGAGGAAAAAAGATAAAGCTGGAGTTCTGCGGAAACTGCATCTCTGGGCTCTGTCCCCAAGGCGGATCCTCTTTCTCCCTGTCCCCTAACCAGAGGTAGCTGTCCCATTCTGAAAGAGAAAAGATGCCCTTGGAATCCTCATGGCAGTGGCCCAGGGAGACCTGCGGACAGAGGGCGGGATGACTGTGGATGCCGGAGGCACGTCTGGCGCATCCACCAGCACCGGCACCATCGCTGCTGCTCCCGCCCCCGCCGTGCCCACTGGTAGAACCGCGGCCCCTCAATGTCGTGGCTGCAGCGGAGGAAGAGGCAATGGCAGGAGGTGCTGAGGCCGCTGACTGTGGAGGGATATTAGTTGTTCAACCTAAATAAGGAAGTTTTAATTAGAATAAACTGCTTAGGATTCTAATAGGGTGGGAATTGTGCTGTGTGCTTAGCTTTACTTAGCACGAGTACCTAGATTTGCTGAAGCGTGTAGGCCGTGATAGAAGTCTTTTTTTCTCAGTAATTTTCCTAGTAGTTTTCCTAACAGGTAGTGCAGTGCTGTGTTTAGTCTTTGAGTATGGGAAAGTATTTTGATATCACACTAATGTCTTGGTAGTGTTTTTCCCAAGCCTGGGACTCTTCCGTTCTCCATGGTCCACCAGCAAGGGCCAATTCCTTATCCACCAAGTGGTCCGTCTGTCAAATCCATGTCTCTCCAATTTAGAGACAAGGATGTCGTGTGAGACAGTGTCAAATGCTTTGCACATATCCAGGTAGATGACGGCACTCTCTCTTCCCTTATCCACCAATGCTGTAACCCCATCATACCATTATAAAGGATCACCAAATTGGTCAGGCACAATTTGCCCTTAGTGAAGCCATGTTGGCTGTCATGTCAAATCACCATTGGACTAAAGGATGTGTGGACAGCGGGTGAAGGGTGCGTGAGGGGCGGGAGTATGGGTCCCAAGGTGTAATTACCCCAGGATTTCTTGGTTCTGGGTCTCTCAGCCCAGCCCGGGCTGACCCTGCTGCTGCACCTTTCAATTAAATCAATTCTTTCATAAAATCTGATGCCTGAGACCCTGCTGCAGGAAACCTAGGGTCGAGCCTGAAGAAGGAGGAAGCGCGCCCAAGAATAACTCTGTGTGCGCACGCGTGTGTGTGTGTGTGTGCAACACCATGAATGGTGTGTGAATGCTCGGGCAGCAGCTATGCCTTTAACACTGACCCAGCGAGGGACCTGGGGAAGGGTGAGGGGCTGACCGGGGGGTCCCCTCGGGTGCCAGTGGAGTCCCCAGTGGGGTCCCCGGGGAGTCTCACTGTGACGCAGGGCCACCCTGGCAGGACGCCGATGGCCCGGCAGCTGCAGCCCAGTCAGCACCAGCGAGGTGTTGAGGCCGCAGCAGATGAAGCGAGGGCAGGGCGGGCAGGGGACCTGCCATGTGGGGGCACCGGGGACAGAGACGGGGACGAGGGCCAGGGGTTGGGCCAGGGGTGAGGACAGGGCCCCAGTGGGGACAGGGCACCTGTGGGGAAAGGGATGGGGATGGGGCACCTGTGGGGGTGACAGTGGGGACAGGGACAGGCACAGGACACCTGTGGGGACAGGGACAGGGACGGGGATGGGGATGGGGACAGGGATGGGGACAGGACACCTTTAGGGAGAGTCACAGGGACAAGGGTGGGGACAAGGCACCTGCAGGGGCAGGGACAGGGATGGCGACAGTGATGGGAACAGGGACAGGGACAGTGGGGGGACAGGAGAGGGATGGGGACATGCAGGAACCTACAGGGATGACACTGGGCTGAGGGAGAGGGTCAGGGATGGGGCCAGGACACCTGTGGGGACAGGGACAGGACAGTGATGGGGACAGGGACAGGGACAGGGGGTGGCCTGTGACCTGTGTGACCACCACGTGGTCCAGCCCCAGGTGGTTGTACCCCATGGACCAGGCCACCACCTTGAGGACAGGGTGGCAGTGAGGTGACATCACTGGGGAAACCCCCCAGGGTGGCAGGGACCTGCCTAGGGACACCTCTCTTACCTTGCTGAGCAGCAGCAGAGGGATGGGCACAGGGTGGCCAGGGCACATCCCGCATCGCTGTGAGAGTTCACGGGTCATGTGAAAGGGCATGTTTTGGGGTGAATTTAGGGGATTTGGGAGGTTCTGGGGGGGGTCGTACTGGTGAGGAGGGTGACGGTGCGAACGGGCTGGCAGAGGGGTGCGGGGCCAAGTGGGCCACATCCAGCTGCAGGTTGTACACCTTGTTTATCTTTGAGATGGCACGGTATTTCCAAATGATCTTCCTTTGAAGCAAGAATGAAATTCTACCCTGCAGCATCAGATTTGTTGTGAAATTGTCTGAGCAGCCAGGCATCAGGTTAGGAAAGCTAAAGCCCTGATAGGATTGAATCTGGCAAAGGACGCCAAGGCTGGGCGGAGGATGGATTGAGAGCAGCCCTGAGGAGAAGGACTTGGGCGTGTTGGTGGATGAGAAGCTCAACATGAGCCAGCTGTGTGCACTCACAGCCCAGAAAGCCAACCGTGTCCTGGGCTGCATCAACAGCAGCATGACCAGCAGGTCGAGGGAGGAGACACTCCCCCCCCCACTCTGCTCTCGTGAGACCCCCCCTGCAGTACCACGTCCAGCTCTGGGGTCCCCAGGACAAGGACATGGAGCTGTTGAAGCAAGTCGAGAGGAGGCCACGAAGATGATCAAAGGGCTGGAGCACCTCTGCTATGCAGACACACTGAGAGACTTGGGGCTGTTGAGCCTGGAGAAGAGAAGGCTCTGGGGAGACCTAATAGCAGCATTCCAGTCCCTAAAGGGGCTACAGGAAAGATGGTGAGGGACTGTTTATGAGGGAGTGTAGTGACAGGACAAGGGGTAATGGGTTTAAGCTGAAGGAGGGTCGATTTAGATTAGATGTTAGTAAGAAATTCTTTACTGTTAGAGTGGTGAGGTACTGGAAGAGGTTGCCCAGAGAGGTTGTGGAGGCCCCATCCCTGGAAGTGTTTAAGGCCAGGTTGCATGAGGCTTTGGGCAAGCTGGTCTAGTGGAGGGTGTCCCTGCCCGCAGCAGGGGGGTTGGAACTAGATGATCTTTGAGATCCCTTCCAACCCAAACCATTCTATGATGATTCAATGATGATGAGGAGGTACAGGTGTGAGACACCACAGGACGATGGCCTGCAGTGGAGAGGATAGAGGGATGACGAAAGTCTGAAAAGCCCCCAACAGAGATGAACTCTTTCTCCCCTTGGCTATGGGTGTTGTCTCTGCCACTGATGCCTATGAGGGAGCACCTCATCCTTACAGCACTAGAGTCTCATGGCCTCCCCTTCCCCACCCAGGAGCCTGGGAGGTGTTGGACCGTGGTCCTGCCCTTGACATTGCCCATCCTCACATCACACTGCCCCAGGAAGAGCCCTGAGCAATGTGTGAGGGACAGGATCTCCCTTCCCAGGGGCTGGGGGGTCCAGCTTGTCCCTTTGACTTGATACAAGACATCCAGGATTACTCAGAATCTGTTCCACCTTTACATTGCCTTTGTCTACCTGTCATCTCTGCCTCCAGCTTTCTGCTCTAACCAGCCCCTGGGGAGGCTTCGTCAGTAATGGTCCTCGGTGGGACCTGTTAACACTCAAAGAAACTTTGGAGTTTGCATCTGACTTGGACTTCTGGAGAGGTTTCTTCAATTTCCTCTCAGTGTCTGAGGTTCAGGGACCAAACCCACCCTCAGAGGGGTCATTAAAATGCCTTGGGCTGGACCTCTGCTGTTGATCTGAGCTGGGCTCCTGGGATGGAGGGAGCTCATGGCAAGCGGGCAGCGCTGCAGAGAGACAGCTCTGCCCAGGAGCAGCTCCTCTGCAAAGCGCAGCAGGGCTGAGGGCACTGCCTGCCGGCAGCGAGGGGAAGAGAACGGCCAACGGCAGATGGGCCTGGGAGGATGCTGAGAGCTCAAAAGAGGAGAAATCTTCACGGCCCTTGACACAGTAAGTCTCTGGGTGCAGGCCAATGCAGCTGCAGTTCGTGGAGGGATCTCCTAAAGCTCGCATAACCCACAGCCTATGGGATCTCTCTCTTCTACAGAGGAGGAGGACGTGCTCCAGAGCGGGGTTTTCCTGCTGCACCATCAGAGGGACAGGGCATGAGAGGGACAGGGACGGCTGCAGGGTGTGAAGGTGGGTGTACAGCCCAGGGGTGCCCAGGACTGTTCTTCAGAGCAGGGTCTCTGTGCCCCAGGGGTCTCATGTGCCATGACAGGGACTCTGCCGCCTGCCAGGGTCAGCACTCAGCCTGACCAGGGAGCTCCCCACGGCGTTACACACCATGGAGAAGGAGTGGGTGGAAGAAGTGACCCCCAACAGGGTAGGAGCCTTCTGATATTGATTGAGAGGGTGCTGTGTAGGCAGGGCTGGTTAGTGCTCCAGATCACCACGAGGAAAATGGCGGAGGCAGCATTTCAAGAGGAAGGTCAAGGCAGGGACTACCTTCTCAGCTGTCTCCTAAGGGAAAGGGGAGAGGAGCTGTCAAGTTTGAAGAAGTCCCTGAGACTCCTGAACCCTTACACTGAGGGATCAACACAGCTGCCAGAAGCCTCCTAAGTGCCTTCACCCACTCCTCTACCAGCAGACAGCACCACCATCACCTTTGCTTGCAGCATCAGTGCTTCTCTGACCTACTCCTGCGGAGCTGCTAACAGGGAGATGCCCTGGGCAGAGCCCTGCTGCCAGGAGGTGTCTTCAGGGCAGAGCTGAGCACAGAGCAGGTGGGATGGGGTCTGTGAGCACTGACAGGGAGGAGACTTGGAGACAGAGAAACGGCTCCCGGCAGGGACAACTCCAGGGAGCAGAGAGCCAGGCCACCCCTCGGCATCACTCTCTGCTCAGCTGCTTAGAGAAAGAGAGAAGAGCTTGGAGAAATGGACTTTGAAACTGAATTCTTCTGAGCTCAAAAACATCCAGTTTCTTCTTCAACTATATTGTGCGTGAGATCACCTCTGATGAAGAAAGGTGCAATAACCACAGGGCACCTCTGTGGTGACCATCAGGTCACTTGTGGGCAGACCAGCTCTCCTGACTCTGCATTAGGGATCAGGGAGCCCTTTTGTCCCTGAGGGCTCACCAGTGTCCAGGCTGAGAGCAAGGTGAAAGATGAGGATTTCTGCCCCTTCAGAGAAAGTGCCCTCACTCAGCAGCACAAACCTGAGCTCATAAAGAGGATTTAAATAAAGTTCCCCTCCTGACAGGAAAGAGAAGTAAATTTGAAGGGAATCTTAGGGAAAGAGCATAGGACAGGCTCAAAGTCGTCTGCCCTAACTTGTCAATGTCTTGCTGTCTTTCAACAGCCCCCCAAGCCCAGAGTGAACAAATGTCCAACAACAGCTCCATCACCCAGTTCCTCCTCCTGGCATTCGCAGACACACGGGAGCTGCAGCTCTTGCACTTCTGGCTCTTCCTGGGCATCTACCTGGCTGCCCTCCTGGGAAACGGCCTCATCATCACTGCCATAGCCTGTGACCACCACCTCCACACCCCCATGTACTTCTTCCTCCTCAACCTCTCCCTCCTTGACCTGGCATCCATCTCCACCACTCTCCCCAAAGCCATGGCCAATTCCCTCTGGGACACCAGGGCCATCTCCTACGCAGGATGTGCTGCCCAGCTCTTTTTCTTTCTCTTCTTTATTGTAGGGGAGTATTGTCTTCTCACTGTCATGGCCTATGACCGCTACGTTGCCATCTGCAAACCCCTGCACTACGGGACCCTCCTGGGCAGCAGAGCTTGTGCCCACATGGCAGCAGCTGCCTGGGGCAGTGGGTTTCTCTATGCTCTGCTGCACACGGCCAATACATTTTCCCTACCCCTCTGCCACGGCAATGCTGTGGACCAGTTCTTCTGTGAAATCCCCCAGATCCTCAAGCTCTCCTGCTCAGATGCCTACCTCAGGGAAGTTGGGCTTCTTGTGGTTAGTGCCTGTTTAGCCTTTGGGTGTTTTGTTTTCATTGTGGTGTCCTATGTGCAGATCTTCAGGGCCGTGCTGAGGATCCCCTCTGAGCAGGGACGGCACAAAGCCTTTTCCACGTGCCTCCCTCACCTGGCCGTGGTCTCAATGTTTATCAGCACTGGCATGTTTGTCTACCTGAAGCCCCTGTCTGTCTCCTCCACAACCCTGGATCTGGTGGTGTCAGTTCTGTACTCGGTGGTGCCTCCAGCCATGAATCCTCTCATCTACAGCATGAAGAACCAGGAGCTCAAGGATGCAGTGTGGAAACTGAGGACTGGATGATTTTCAGAAGCAATAAACTGTTCATCATCATCTGCATATCACTCATAATATAACTCATTGCAGCCCCAACCTGTCTTCTGAAGTTTCTGTTGCTTTTGTTTTGGGGGGGGAATTTCATTTTTTCTTTTGTTTTACTGATGACAATGTGGTCCACAAAGCAATGTCATTATTCATCCCTCTTCTGCATCAGGATCTACCTTTCCTGTGTGATCCAGAGAGTGTGTTAATGAGAAGCAAGGCTGTCTGTACATTTAAAGAAATCAAAGGACCCTGCAGTGACTGGTTTGTTTGAGATCCTTCCTGAGAGACCTTTCTGGAGCTGCAGGTCAGTGCCTGTGTGCACAGGTGGAGGGGAAAAGAGTCCCAGCACAGGAGCACTGCCAAGCAGCACCAGCGCTTGGTCTTTCCTGAGCTGCTCTCTTTTCACTTCCACACTCTCTTTCTGAGCTCTTGTTTTGGTGCAAGGCCTGAGAGCACTGGCAGCTTGGTCAGAGTCCTGCTGCGTGGCAGTCCTGTGATCATAGGCAGGGACAGGCAATGGGCACTACTATGACAAAGTTTGCCCCCATAACAGTGTTTCCGTCAGACAAGGGGACCTCCTGAGGCAGTGCCTGAAGGCGTAGGTCTTCCTTCAAAGTGGCTGTCCAGAACAAGCTCAAGAAAGTGCCCTGGTGAGGAAAACACCAGTGAACAGACCAAGTGTTTGAATGTGCAGGGTGGGGGAACGCACGCAGCAGTGTCCTCGCACAGCCAGTCCTCCTGGGATAGCCTTGAAGGACCAGCAGAGCAGGGTCTGGTCTGTGCCTGTGGTCACTGGACACCCCAAGGAAAGTGCCCCAGGGCAATCATCACAGGCCAGCCCCTTGCAACCACCATTCCCAACACTGGCTTCTCACTCCAGCTCAGAGAGGTGGTTTGTCCCTCCTGTTCAGAAGGAGGACACTGCATGACTAGGTCAGAAGTCCACGTCTACATTTTACAGACGAGATAGAAGCATGCACATCATGTGCATGTGGGGACATGAACCTGAGTGAGCATGAATGCCATCAGCTGTTCCTCAGAGGTGCCATGAAGGCTTGTGGGACAGACAGTGTCTTGAGGTCACTTCACTGGGAGAGTAACTTCCCCTGGGAAACCACCTGAATGCAGCACTGGGATGGGCTTCCTTGGACCTAAGTCCCGGTGTCCATTCCTCATGCCGTGGGGCATCTCAGATGAGTGCAGGGCAGGGCGACACACTGCAGGGCTGAGGTGCCTCCCAGCCTCCTCCCGGAGTGGCAACAAGAGGCCAGAGAGACACTGTGACTGCTGCGATGCACTGCCTCTGTGTCTGCAAGGGAAGGACTCGTGGCTCTGAAGACCCCTGTGTATATGAGGAGTCAATGAGGCCAGCTCAGGTGCGGACATCTCACAGGGCCTTGACGTTTCTATTTGTGACTGCAGGAACAACCCCCAACTTCCCCTTGAGATTCCTCTCAGCCGCCTTGGACAGGCTCATTGCAAATACTCCTGTCTGCTCGCATCACCCTTTCTGGATTGTGCCCTCAAACGTGTCAGAGCAATCAGAGAGGTTTTGGGATCCTCAGAAAAGGCAGACATCAAACATTTCTTCAAGAAGGGCAAGAAGGAGGACTGGGAGAATTACAGGCTGGTCAACCTCACCTTAGTCCCTCAGAAGGTGATGGGCCAAATACACCTGCAGGGATTCACAGGCACATGAAGGAGAAGGAAGGGACTGCCGAACCCACATGGGTAGGGACAAGAAGGGCATGTTTCATACCTGGACCTTAGCAAGGGCTTTGACATGGTCTCCATAGTCTCTATACAGTCGGATTGGGCCAACCCTGTTGAATGTCTTTATTAACTCCCTGTATAATGTGACAGAGGGCATTTTCAGCTCCTTTGTGGATGATGCCAAACTGGGCAGAGCCTCTGAGCGACCTCATCAGGTTAACCCTGCCTTGAGCAGGATAGCCGGACAAGAGGAACTTCAGGGCTCTCTTCCAACCTGAGTTATTTGATGATTCCATGAGTCTCTCCCTTGGAGAGCTTTTGGAGACAGAATCGACAGAGGAAGAAGACAAAACAAAGAGGCCGAAGTAGAGATAGAAAATGCAGCAGTAGAAATACAGCAGTTCCTCTGAGGAACATTTCTCCACTCAAATTGTTGGTAGGAAATCTACTGGATAAATTTGATGAAAGCAGCTTACTTTTACCTGCTCAGGTACTGGGCCACAAAGAGGGTGATGGTTGGGTACGGTATGATGTGGTCAATTGTGTATAAGTACCTCATAATCCAGTAGGAAGCAAATGGGGAGGTGAGGTCAGTTCTGCCTCTGGAGGTGATAGGCCAGCAGCAGGAACATGGCTGAGAAAGGGACTCTGAGGTCACTTCATTCTGAAATAGCTGATAGGCCAGACCTTGGCCCATGGCTGGGATACGTGCTTTAAAGCTCACATCTGCCAGTGTCTCTGACAGGCCAGCAGAAGGCACCTGGTTGGCACATTGTCTGTGAGATCCCATCTGCCAAAGGACCTAGGCTTAGTCCAGGAAGGGGGCTTATATCTTGGTGGTCATGTCTGTTCTGCCTGAGAACATGATGGGACAGCAGCAGGCACAGGGCTTGGTCATGTCTATCATCTGAGAACCTGAAAGGCTAGCAGCCTTGGGAGATCATGGTGAGGTTACTTCTGCCTGGTCAGCTGAAAGGCCTCAAGAAGACTGGTGGGTTGGGATGCCTGCCTGAAGGGTTGTTTCTCAGATGGTGGAGCTTTCCTTGGAGGTAGGAAACAACAGGAGAGAGAAACGCTGCCACACAGTGCAGCGTGGAAGGTGGAGACTGGACATGAGGAGGAAGAACTGTCACTCCAAGGGTAGTGCTGTGGTACAAGAAGTCATCCCGAAGGAGTATGAGATCAGTCCATCTCTTTGTGTTTCAAGGAACAGAGCGTGAGGGTGGACAGATGTCCGTGAATGTATGGAAATGCCAGGGTGAGAGCAAGGTGAGGAAGTGAGATGGGTGTCTACGGTGTGCAGGGAAAAGAAGCAGCTGTGGGACAGCATAGGACAACGTGTGGTGGAGATGGCAAAGGGCGCTGGCAAGGCTGGAAGTCACCAAGAGAACCCAAGTCAGTGTCCCCTTGGCAATCGCCTCTGCCACCAAGGCCTGTGAGGAGACATGTTGTCCTAAGGCACTGGGGGGGCCTCGTTGCCTCCTTGCACACCCCCAGTAAGGCTGGGAACTGCCATCCCGTTGTCCTTCACTCGGCATGACACCCCCCACATCCCACTGCCCCAGGAAGAGCCCTGAGCAAGGCGTGAAGGACAGGATCTGCCTTCCCAGGGGCTGGGGGTCAGGCCTTGGCCCTTCTGCTTCATCAAACAAAAGCAGGGCTTTCTCTGCATCTCAGCTGCCTGCACATTACCTTTGCCTGCCTGCCTGCAATCATGGCCTCCAATTATTCCTTCTAACGAGTCCTCAGGGAGCCTTTGCTGGTCATGGTGCTCAGTGGGACTCAATGCTTCAAGGTACTCTGGGTTTTTTCCTTTTACACTGAGTCTTTGAGAGGTTTGTGCAATCTCCTCTCAGTACCTGAGGTTCGTTACCTAGCACCAAATACACCATGGGACTCATTAAAATCAAGTAAGCCCTAACGAGCCATCTCTCTCCCTGTGATTTTCTTCAAGTCTTCAAGAGTTGTACATATAATTGGAGCTGTTTCCTAGTGTAGTTGTGGAGAAAGATTTCAAAGAACTTCTAACAAAGAGGAGGTTTTATTTCCAAGGGTGTATTTTACTACTTTTCAGTTTAGAGAAGAGGTGATGGCAGCATTCCCCAGTAGATCTTGCTCCAGGGTCTCTCCTAAGGATGCCTGGACAGGAGGAATTGCACTCCCTTGAGGTCTGACACAGTATGGACAACCTCCACCTCAGCTCCCCAGCCCCACCATTTCTCTCATTGGCCACCAGGGACTTTCCCTTACATCAGACTTCTCCACTGAATTCTGCAGCTGGATGTTACAGCTCCTTTGTACCAACCCGCACTTGCTTTCCTTAGAGAAATGGCTGCACGTATATTTTTTTTGCCTATTTGCAAGCAAAGAAAAGTCAAGCACGATAAAGTTTCGTCGACAATAAAACACACTCTGCACCATATGCTTACTACAAGCTGCCTCTAATGACGTTGCATTTCTCCAAGGGATAATCATATGAGGAATGTTTTAGACAGGTAGGTGCCAAAAGCTAGATATAAACACAGCTAAAGAGTTGGCTAAAGAGCAAATTGGACTAGTGTCGTGATTTAATCTGGTCGGCACCTAAACCAACCCCACAGCTGTTCTCTAACTCCCCTTCCTGGGATGGGGGAGAGGACTGAAAATGGAAAAAAAGTAAATCTCTATGGGTTGAGGTAAAGACACTTTGATAGGACAGAAAGGGATGATGACGATGTTAATAATAACAACAATAATAATAATAGACTATACAAAACAAGTGATGAACAGCACAATTTCTCACCACCTGAAGTCAATGCTCAGCAAGATCCCAACCTGCCCCGTCTCCTGGCAAGCCCCCAGTTCTATATGGAGAATGATGTCATAAGGTATGGAATATCCCTTTGGTCAGTTTGGGTCAGCTGTCCTGGCTGTCTCCCCTCCCAGCTCCTTGGTGCCCCCCACCTTCTCGTTGGCAGGCCATATGAGAAGATGAAAAGTCCTTGACTGCTTGGCAACAACTAAAACCATCAGTGTGTTATCAACAATACTCTCCAAAACACAGCACTATCCCAACAGCTAGGAAGAAAATTAACTCTATCCCTGCTGAAACCAGGACAGCTACTTAATCACAGGGCAAGCATTTAACTCCCTGATGTCAAAACAGCAGCTTGGGGTGGGTGACAGGAATGTGAAGGAACAAAGAGTAAGGGGAGGCGAAAACTGGAGCATAATGGAAAAGGCCTTTGTCTAGACAGTCTGCTGGAAAGATGACTTTAGAAATGGTTGTTGTTATCAGGAGAGGTGAAAATATAGGAAAGATCAGGGAAATTAAAAACTCCATATAATGGGCAGAGTAGTGATGATGAAGGTACAGGGGAAGATCAATATTTCTTTTGAATATCCCTTTTCAAAGTTCACAGGCTTGGTAGAGGTCTCTTGTGAGTGAGGACGTGCAAAAACTGCACCCGTCTTGGAAAGTGGCCAACATTGCAACCCAGGGAACCCCAGGCTGCACCAGCTCACTTTGGTGAGGAGTGTGCCATCAGGTAGAGTCTTCTCAGGTGACATATCTGGGCACCCAGATGAGAAGAATGTGTCCACGAGCCGTCAGCATGGACTTCCCAAGGGTATATCATGCCTCACCAACCTGGTTGCCTTCATGACAAACTAACTGCAGTTATGCATGAGGCGAGAAGAGGGGCCATCGTTTACGTCAGCTTCAGCAAGACACATGGCATGATCTCCCTCACTATTCTTGCTCCCACGTTAGGCCATTACAGTCTGGAGGGGTAGACAAACAGATGGGTAAAACACCAGCTGGATGATCAGGCTGGGAGCGCAGTGGTGAAGGGGTCATACCCTACGTGGAGGCCAGTGAGACATCCTGGGGCATCGTGGGGCAGCACAGGGGATGCTCCTGGGCCCTGTGCAGTTTATCACCTGCATCCATGACCTGGAGGAGGCAACTCTCACCACGTGTGTCAATGACACTAAATGGGGGGGGGGGGATCGTTCCTGTGCCTTAGCAAAGCCGTTCAGGGGAAACGTGCCAGGCAGAAGGACTGTCCTGTCAGGAACTTCATGACAGAGAAGACAGACAAAGGCCAGGTCCTGCACCTGGGACAGACTGACACCAGCAGTGGCCGGGGCTGAGGAATGCCTGGCTGGGGATCAGCCCTGCCTCAAAGGCCCTGGTGGTGCTGGGGGACAAACGACAACGATCAATCCCACCGTGTGACCTGCTAGCAAAGGCCACCAGCGGTGTCCTGGAGTGTGTGAACTGGAGTGTCAGCAGGAGAGTGAGGGAAGCGACTGTGTCCCCCTGCTTATCGCTCTGTAGACCACCTGTACGCTGCTGTGTCAAGTTTGGGGCCCCCCCTGGGGAGGGGGAGGAGGAGGAGGGAGTGAGCAGCTGTGTGCCTGCTGGGCTGTTGGCCAGTCAAGCCACCCCATGGAGGAAGATGTTAATAACTGGGAGCGAGCGCAGTGGGAGGCCTCCGAGATGCTCAGGGGCTGGAGCACTTGCCTGGGAGGAGAAACTGAGGGGAAGAACCTTGTTCAGCCTGCAGAAGAGGCGGCCTCAGGAACCTCGTAGCAGCCTGCCAGTCCCTATGGAGACTTTTTCGGAAGATGGAGCCAGTCTGGTCACCATGGTGCTTGGCAGGGGGAAAACAGACAAGAGTTAGATGATGCAATAAGGCAGGTTCAGCGCAGAGATAAGGAAAATCTTTTTTCCCCTGAGGGCATCTGAGCATCAGAGCAGGCTTCCCCAAGACGTTGTGCCATCTCTGTCCTTGGGTGTTTTCCAGCCCCAACTGGATAAAGCCTTGAGCAACGCTGTCTGACTCCATACCTGATTCTGTTGTGAGCAGGACGCCAGAGCAGAGACCTCCTGAAATCCCAGGTGGTTTCCAGGGCAATGACGGAGAGAAAAAGAGGTCACCGCTGCCTCCTGCAGCATCAGGGACTGAGGAGTGTGCTCCTGCCTCTTGGCTCCTGACAACGGTAAGTGCCTTTTGGCCTGCCCTGAAATGCGGAGATAGTGTGGCAGCACAGACACCGCCAGCAGCAGCTGCAGGCATCTGTCCAGCTTGGCCGGGCTCACTGGAACGGGCTTCCTTCAGCTCTGAGAAATGCCGCCTGTGAGACAGTCACCGTATGAGAAGTTCTCTGGCAGTTTCCCGTCAGCAAAGCTGGCCGGAACTCTGCTCTACCTGTGATCTTGCGAAGCGCTGAGACATCGGAGAGTTACAAAGAATAGGCTGTATGTCTGAGGGCATTTTGAAATGACCAGGAAATGCTGGCATGTGGATAACCTGCATACAAATGGGTGCTTTGAGTTAAAGCCTTAATTTAACATACATGTGGGTATCTCACAGTTTTTTCAGAAAACAAAGGTATTTCTTTTTTTCGGTACACTTACATGAATCAGTAGGTAGATTAGAAAACAACCATGGTGACTTTTCCCTCACACCAACCCCAATGTTGTCTTGGAAACAAAGGTAACAAAGGAACAAACCTCTGTGAGATACATAAAACTCACAGGAAAAAGGCAGGAATGCCTTGGAAAAAGAATCAAACTACTAGGACCACATGTTTTTGTGAATCCAGATTTTTCTCGTGAGAAAACCCTTCTGTGTTTTTCATTTGGCTAATCTGAATGCTTTAATTCCATGTTTTATGACCTGCTGTTCTCCTCAGTAATGCATCAGAGTTTAAGAAGACTTTGCAAAGGGAGTTAGCGATGGCTGGGGAGACACCGCCAGCATCCTCAGTCCTCTGCCTGGAAGAGCATATTCCTTCCCCATGTCAAACTGAGCTTCTTAAACATCTTTCAGCTGAGTCTCTTCTTCATAGGAAGACACCTGCTACTGCAGTGCTGCTTGCTTGGAGCTCACATCCTGCAAATGCGCCCCGCAAGAAGTCTTGATGCTCTGGGAAGGTGGGAAATGCAAAGGGAAGGCTCAGTTCCCCAGGCAGCAAGAGCATTGCTCTGCTTCTGCAAGGGCTTGCAGGGGAGAGGGAAGCATTGCAGGGCTGGGATCAGAGCGAATGGGCCCTCGGCTGGATTTGTAAGCTGTCAGAAATCCAAGTGACAGAGCAGGAAACTTAGGAAAGCTGAATAATTCAGGACTCATGGAGAAGTTACAAAAGTCTGACCTGTTCAGAAAAAGTGGGTATTGTCAGGACATGACCCAATTTTAATCACCTTCTTCTCTGTATGACTGAAAACTGCATGAAGCCGTTTGATTGCTTGCATAAACGTGTCTTTTAGCACCCTGAAAACTTGTGGTTGATGCAGAGACTGCTGCTCATCTGTCTTGTTAAGAAGTCCCATGGATGCATCAGTATTACTCGATTCCTTGACGGACAGAAGCCTGTTTTAATTTTGATGGGATTCACCCTTCGCCATGTAAAAATGAATGATTCAGATCTAAATATATTCTCCCAGATCTTTGTGTGTGGACACAGTATCAAGAGATGAGCTCTTACACATGAGGAAAGCTGGGATTAATGTCTCTCACTAAGGTCTAAGAATCAAGCCATGCCTTGCCTTGCTTTGTTTTGATTGCCTCTCCGTGCCCAGCCCAGCCTTGCTTTCTCTTCCCCTTTTTCGTCCCTCTCCTCCTTTTCACCCTATGTCTTCTTAATGTTCTTACATTCAGTGCAGCTCTTACAAGGTCTGGACAAGGAACGTAAGCAAGACTGTTCTTAAAGGGGCTAGTATTGATCCATTCTCTTCCTTTTCTCTCATCTCTCACCAGATATTCTAGGTAATAAAATCACCTCTAAAAAAAGAAAGTCAAGTTTCTGTTATCCATGTGACAAAACCCAGACATTCAGGCTCAAGGATTCTGTTCTCTCCTCCCTTTACAAACCTCCCTGCAGCAAGCAACCCATGTTAGATTGCCAAACGTTCATGCATATCTTGGTCAAGCTTGCCTAACCCTGCAATCACGTGTCTGCTGATGTTTGTAATCTTTCTCCAGGCTTGGAGTGTACGTGATGGTGGACGGGCCATCAGCATCCTCTAAGAGCCTGTGGTTTGGCTTGCTCTGCATAGGGAAAATGCCCCAAAGAAAAGGCTTGGAGAACCACACCGTTGGATCTGGATTCATTCTCCTGGGATTTTCTGAGCACTCCAGCCTGCAGGGCCTGTGCTTCACCATATTCCTGCTCATCTACCTCGTGGCTCTCACAGGGAACAGCCTGATTGCACTCATCACAGTGCTGGACTCAAGCCTCCACAGCCCCATGTATTTCTTCCTGAGGAACCTGTCCTTCCTGGAGATCTGCTCCACGTCAGTCACTCTGCCAAAAATGCTGGTGGGTTTCCTGATGGAAGACGGCAGGATCTCCTTGCTTGGCTGTGCTGCCCAGCTCTATTTCCTGGTTTTGCTGGGCAGCATCGAATGCCTTCTCCTGGCTGCCATGGCCTACGACCGCTACATAGCCATCTGTGACCCCCTGCACTACACCCTCATCATGAGCAGGGGTGTCTGCATCAGACTGCTGGTGGGGTCGTGGGTGGTCGTCGTACCAGTGCAAGTAGGACAGACCTACCAGGTGTTCACTTTGCCCTTCTGTGCATCCCGGGACCTTCGCCACTTTTTCTGGGATGTCCCCCCTCTGCCGGAACTGGCCTGTGCAGACACTTTCTGGAACCAAGTGATGCTGTACACCATCATCCTGGTCTTTGTGATCCTTCCCTTCTCCTTCATAGTTATTTCTTACATTAAAATTATCAGGGCAATTCTGAGAATACCTTCAGTTCTGGGCAGACACAAAGCCTTTTCCACCTGCTCTTCACACCTCGCGGTGGTGACGCTCTTCTATGGCTCAGCCACAATCGTCTACTTAAAGTGACGGTCAAGGGATTCTGTAGACCCTGACAAGTACCTTGCCCTGTTCTACACAATTGTGACCCCCATGTTTAACCCTGTCATCTATAGCCTGAGGAACAAGGAAGTGAGAATTGCCTTGAAGAGACTCCTATGGACAAAGTGATACTACAGAGTATGTAAAATAGCCCCAAATAGTCCCAAATGCCCCACTGGGGTACGTGGTTGTCTGAAAAAAGGCATCCCACATTTGCCCCAAAAAACCCCACATGTCCAGCTTGGCTTCCATCCTCCTCAAGAAGGGGGAAGGTGGCCTGAGCCATTCCTGGTATGTCATGCCCCACCATGATTAATGCAAACAGCTCCTTCAAGCTCTGTCTGACCAATGTAAAGTTAAAGGGAAATAGTCGAATCGTGGTCAGCAGTCAATGAGGCCCAAAGGTGACACAACCGATGAAGAGATGACTACCCTCAGGTTTGAGAAATCACTTCCTAGACCCCATGGACTGTCTAGAGTGTCACTGCATGGAATCAACCTAAAAACATTAAAAGTCATGAAGGTCATCTTCCCCTGCTATGATGTCTTGCACTGAGTTGTGTAATGCTTCACTAACTTGACAGAAAGAATAAAAAAAAAAGTCACCGGGGGGAAAGTCCAGCACTGGGATAGAGTCCCAGGGACCCGTGGAGTGTCTTTTTGCCATGGTTTAATACCAGTCGGCAACTAAGCACCACACAGCAGCTTGCTCACTCCCCACCCTGGTGGGACAGGAGAGACTCGGAAGGGTAAAAGTGAGAAAACTGGGGGGCTGAGATAAAGGCAGTTTATTAGGTAAAGCAAAAGCCGTGCACACAAGCAAAGCAAAACAAGGAATTCCTCCATCACTTCCCATCAGCAGGCAGGTGTTCAGCCATCTCCAGGAAAGCAGGGCTCCATCACGCGCAATGGTTACTTGGGAAGACACACACCGTCACTCCCAATGCCCTCTCCTTCCTTCTTTTTCCACCAGCTTTTATGGCTCAACACGATGTCATATGGTATGGAATATCCCTTGGTCAGGTGAGGTCAGCTGTCCCAGCTGTGTCCCCTCCAAACTTCTCGCTGGTGGGATGGTGCGAGAAGCAGAAAAGGCCTTGACATCGTGCAAGCACTGCTCAGCAGTAACTAAACCATCCCTGTGTTATCAACACTGTTTTCAGCACACATCCAAAACACAGCCCCATGCAAGCTACTATGGAGAAAATTAACTCCGTCCCAGCCAAAACCAGCACACGCATTTATGTGCTGAATCTGCTTTGCCAGTCTGAAACTGTCTCTTTAAAAAATGAGCCAGTGGGGGGTTGTAGCCCAAATGCCTATGCAGCATGAAGTGGGTTTCCCCAAACGGAGCAGCTTTGCACAATGTCTGCTCCACGAGGGGAAATATCTCAGCCTGCAATTGCAAATGGCTGATGCTGTGGAGGACAAATGTGTTTCCTGAGACAATATTCGATAAGCAAACAATACAAAAAGATTGGGAAGGTGAATGGGTAGGACAGAAACAGGAAAATTGCCCATCCACTGGAGCTCTGCAGAAGGAGGCTGGAGTGGTGCCCAGCATGAGGTGCTACAGTGGGATCAGCACCTAGACAAGACTTTTGTAGGGAAGGCTTTGCAAAGGAATAGCCTGACCTCACCCACCTGAAAAATAGACCCTGGGCAGCGTATTGAAGTGATGGTGAGATATGTCCCGGGGTAAAAGACCTTTGATGAGAGAAGGCTGGAGAGCTTTGGGTTGCAGAGATTGGAGGTAGTCCTCTGGCAATCTGAGTAGACTAAGCTTTGGAAAGGAGGAAAATAAAGAAGCTCTCAAGGACGTTTAAGGAATTAGTGGTCCTGTCACTAATAACACGAACAGCACAGTGCTGTAAGGGAATTCCTTCTTTTTCTTCATTAGGATTAATCAAAGCACTTCAATTTCATTCCCAACATTCATTTCTACTTTACAAAAGAGCCATAAGTTCTCAGCAGTTAGCCTCTGGCATGAAGTTCTTAAAACGCAGTGCTGCTTCTCTCACTGTTACCATTTCAATATTACACTTCTTAGACAGTATTGCCCTTAAATTATCCCTGCTTCATCTCTCTCCTCCCTGTTGTGTGGAGGAGAGGGAGGTGGAAGAGGGGAGCTGTTGCTTTTTTAGCCACAGGCGGCCAAGGGACAGACCCCAGCTTATGCAAAAGCACAAAGGAAGACAACATTTCCACGTGGTGTACGCTAACACAACACCGCTACCTGCATTTCCAGTCTCTGATGTGCTAACTGTGCGGCAGGGAGCCTGGAAGCTCTGAGCTCCCTTCATCTGCCCTGCAATTCAGCATGTAAAATGAAACTAACCTCCTCAAAGAGATTCTTCTGGTTCTCTTCAGAACCTACAGCACCACATTTGCCAGGAGACTGGCCAGGACAGGGAAAGTGGACTCGCATTCCTCTGCACAGAAAGCTTAGGTGTTCCTGGGAATCTCGGGAGGCATGGCATACCGATTCCTGGGTTCAAGGAGCCGCTCAAAGGCTTTGTGTCCATTTCCATAACGGTGGATTCAATGCCTGGCACACGTGCAGCCTCTGTACTGGGATGCTGATGTCTATGGAGCAACCTGCTCCGACCTCCGAGCTGGCCCTGCTTGGAACCAAAGGTAGAACTAGAGACCTCCTGAGTACAGGAGCATTCCACCCTGAATCGTCCTATGACCCCCTGCTGCAGAGACCCCCACCTCCAGCTGAATCCTTTCTCCTGGGGCACACTGCAAGGCACGGGCTTATGGAAGGGTTGTTGGGAAAGGGAGCGCTGGGATCTCTGGTCCAGCCTCCCAGCAAAGGGTGGGGTATCGCCAGTCCCACAGTCAGCTTGGCTGGAAACTGAAGACCTCCAAAGATGGAGATCACAGAGAGTTCTGGGTGTCCTGCTGCCATCAGCAGCACCCTCTGTTCACTCTTTCTGAAGGCCCAGTGTGAAGGTCCCAGGAGGAAACTTGTGGCTGTTGCCTCTGCCAGGATTCAGCTGCCTTTGAGTGCCCTGCTCCTCACCTTCAGCAGACTAAAGAGACCCAGTTCCTTCTGCCTCTCCACACGGCTCGTGCTTTAGGCCCCAAATCTCATCATGACAAACTGCCTCTGGACATTCTCCAGTTTCTCCATCCACCTTTCAAAATGGGAAACCCACTGGCTCATATGGCATCCATCATAACCCCATGCCCTTCTCCTCAGCCAGGCACATCATGGTCCTCATGCATGCGGTTTATTCTGCTCAAGATGCAGACCTTGCCTTTCTGTTGGCCAAAGGCACGAGGGTTTGAAGGTCCTGGACCTGTTCCGACATGAAATCACCCAGGTCCTCAGGCTCCCCTGCTCAGATGTCCACCTCAGTGAGGCTGGGTTTATTGTGGTCAGTGTCTGTTTAGCATTTGGTGTTTTGTTTTCATCGTGGTGTCCTATGTGCAGATCTTCAGGGCCGTGCTGAGGATCCCCTCTGAGCAGGGACGGCACAAAGCCTTTTCCACGTGCCTCCCTCACCTGGCCGTGGTCTCCCTGTTTAGCAGTGTCGTGGTTTAGGCCCAGCCGATAGCTGGGTGCCACGTGGCCGCTCACTCACCCCTCCCCCAGCGGGATGGGAGAGGAGAAGTCTAACAAAAGGCTTGGGTCGAGATAAGGACAGGGAGAGATCACTCACTAATTACCGTCACGAGCAAAACAGACTGAACTTAGAGAGGAAATTCATCTAATTTATTACTAGGCAAAACAGAGTAGAGCAATGAGAAAATACAATCAAGTCTTAAAACACCTTCCCCCACCCCTCCCATCTTCTCGGGCTCAACTTCACTCCCGGCTTCAACCTCCTCCCCCCTCAGCGGCACAAGGGGGCAGGGAATGGGGGTTGCGGTCAGTTCAGCACACATTGTCTCTGCTGCTTCTTTGTCCTCAGGGGGAGGACTCCTCTCATCGTTCCCCTGCTCCAACATGGAGCCTCTCCCACGGGCTACAGTCCTTCACAAACTGCTCCAGCGTAGTCTCTCCCACAGGGTGCAGACCTTCAGGAGCAAACTGCTCCAGCGTGGGGTCTCTCCCACAGGGTCACAAGTCCTGCCAGCAAACCTGCCCTGGCGTGGGCTCCCCTCTTCACGGGTCCACCGGTCCGGCCCGGACTTGCTCCAGCGTGGGCTTCCCACGGGCCACAGCCTCCTTCAGGTGCCTCCACTTGCTCCGGCGTTGGGTCCTCCGCGGGCTGCAGGTGGAATCTCTACACCCCCTCATCCTTCCTCCATGGGCTGCAGGGGACAGCCTGCCTCACCATGGTTTTCACCACGGGCTGCAGGGGGATCTCTGCTCTGGTGTCTGGAGCGCCTCCTCCCCCTCCTTCCTCACTGACCTTAGTGTCTGCAGAGTTTCTTACATCTTCTCACTCCTCTCTCCAGCTGCAAAAGCTTTCTCTGGTTTTTTTTCCTTCTTAAATATGTTATCACAGAGGCGCTGATTGGCTTGGCCTTGGCCAGGGGCGGGTCCATCTTGGAACCGGCTGGCATTGGCTCTGTCAGACACAGGGGAAGCTTCTAGCAACTTCTCACAGAAGCCACCCCTGTAGCCCCTCCCGCTACCAAAACCTTGCCACACAAAACCCAACACAAGCAGCAGTACCGTGTTTGCCCACCTGAAGTCCCCCCAATCTCCTCCCCGTCTCTGGATCTGGTGGTAGCTATTCTGTACTCTGTGGTACCTCCAGTAGTGACACACTATTTACAGCATGAGGAACCGGGAGCTCAAGGATGCCCTTGAGAAAATGATTCCAAGGACATTTTGCTACACTGACAGAATTACCACCTCTGTCCACAAATGATTCCCAGTGTATCTGATTCCAGCTTTTGTTTGTTTGTTTGTTGTGAGGTTGGGTTTTTTTGGTTTGGTTTCCTTTGGTTTAAACTGTAATTATCATTATTGCTGTTGATATTTTTCATTCATGGTTTTTATGTTTCTTTCTTCACAAATATTTGCATTTACGTCACTGTATCTGAGTCATGTACCGACTTTGCATGTATAAGTGAGCCTGGCTGCCTTTATAAAAGTATGTTCAACACTGCTCAGAGTTAGCGTGACTCGTAGCATCTCGATAATACAGTGGGATCTCCCCAGTGCAGTGCTTTCTGTCCGGGCTCTTTCTCCAAAGAGGCATGAGGAACTGCCCCACTGAAATTCCTCTTCCTCCATGTGTTTGGGAGCAAAAAGCTCAGCGTCTGTTTGTGACCTTTTAGAGACGAGACGTCGGACGGGATTTATGCGTCATCAGTCGGTGTCTGATGACAGGTAAGATGGTGAGTGTAACTGAGGGGTGTGCCCAGGGCTCTCACACAGGTGACATTAAGGACACCCATCGTCTAGGAGAGGAATCTGGAGCTGCCTGGAGGGCGCAGTGGTTCTCCAGGAGCGGCATGTTCCCAGGGTTGAGTGGGTATGGAAGAGGTCGGCAAAGATGGGGTTGAGGCCTAAAGTACAGGACATGTGCAGACCTCCTCGGGGCACTCTCCAGTTCCTCCCCACCTCTCTACAGCAGCAATTCCCACAGAGGGACACACCGGTCCAGATGTCACCACACCACGGCTCACTGCAGGGGGATGAAAACTCAAGATGTCTGGGGTGGCAGAGCTTCTCCTACCACGGCCTCAGATGCAGTTGACCTTGTTCACGCTGAGCACGCACCACTGGCTTGTATGGTGTCCCTCGTAGTGCCTACAGCACAGAGGACCCAAATCCTTGCCTGCTAGCCAAATCATTGTATGCCCTTCCCTGCATGCAGTAGTCATGCCACTCTCCTCGAGCTGCATTTCCCTCTGGACACCTATCAGACAACTTAATGCAATTTCTGGTGCAATGATTGTGAGGCTTTTGGGGAGTCAGCAGTCCTAGGATGAAAGCAAGCACACATTCAAAATTCACCAGGATTCACACGATTTTGAAGGCTTTTGGAAGATGCGGGTATGAACATGTATCACAGTTTCTGCAGGGGCTATGGGAAAGCCCATACGTACAGTAGTGATGTCTCCAGGAGCTGATCTTAAACTCTCCATCTATCCAGGAGCTGGCCCTGGGATTCCCTCATCCCTCCAGTTACCCCATGGAGAAACACATACACACAGACAAACACACACACACACACACAGAGTCATGTATTTGGTAGCGGGAGGGCTACAGGGGGTGGCTTCTGCAAGAAGCTGCTAGAAGCTTCCCCTGTGTCCAATAGAGCTGATGCCAGCCGGCTCCAAGACGGACCCAATGCTGGCCAAGGCCAAGCCTATCAGCAACTGTGGCAGTGCCTCTGTGATAACATATTTAAGAAGGAAGAAAAAGAGAGCGACTGAGACTATTTGAGAGGAACAACTCTGCAGACACCAAGGTCAGTGCAGAAGGAGGGGGAGGAGGTGCTCCAGGCACCAGAGCAGATTCCTTTGCAGTCCATGGAGGTTGATGGTGGAGCAGATATCCACCTGCAGCCCACGGACGACCCCACACTGGGACAGGTGGAGACACCTGAAGGAGGCTGTGACCCTGTGGGAAGCCAGCGCTGGAGCAGGCTCCTGGCAGGACCTGTGGACCCATGAAGAGAGGAGCCAGCGCTGGAGCGGTTATTCTGTCAGGACTTGTGACTCCGCTGGGGGACCCATGCTGGAGCAGTCTGTTCCTGAAGGATTGTACCTTGTGGAAGGGACCCACGCTGGAGCAGGTCATGAAGAAATGTAGCCTGTGGGAAGGACTCAAGCTGGAGAAGTTCATGGAGGATTGTCTCCTGGGAGAGGGACCCCACGCTGGAGCGGGGGAAGCATGAGGAGTCCTCCGTGAGGAGGAAGGAGGGGCAGAGACAATGTGTGATGAACTGACCACAACCCCCATTCTCCGTCCCCCCATTCTGCTGAGGGGGAGGAGGTAGAGAAATCGGGAGTGAAGTTGAGCCCGGCAAGAAGGGAGGTGTGAAGTTGAGCCCGGCAAGAAGGGAGGTGTGGGGGAAAGGTGTTTTGAGATTTGGTTTTATTTCTTATTACTCTGTTTCACTTGGTAATAAATTGGATTATTTTTTTCTAAGTTGAGTCTGTTTTGCCCGTGATGGTAAATGGTGAATGATCTCTCCCTGTCCTTATCTCAACCCACAAGCCTTTTGTTATCTTTTCTCTCCCCTGTCCAGCTGAGGAGGGGGAGTGATAGAGAGGCTTTGGTGGGAACTCGGCATCCAGCTGGGGTCAACCCACCACAACGGCTCTCTCCATCGCCAAATCACAGAACCATTGAGGCTGGAAGGCAGCCAGCTTCCACCTTCTCTGGGCTTCCTCTTCATGCTTGATTTTTGTCAGGGGCTCCTTTCTCACCCAGTCCAGCCTCCTGCAATGTTGCTTGACTTCCTGCATGTCTGGGTGTACTGTTATGAAGCTTGAAGAGGAGATCCTTGTCTATCAAACAGCTCTTCCCTCTTCTCTGCAGGACCCTAAACCATGGGATTCTTCCAAGCAGGTTCGTCCACATGCCAAAGCTGTCTCTCCTCAAGTCCTGCTCTTTGCCTTGTTCCCTTCCCTCAGGAACCTCAACTCTACTTTCCCACCCCGGATATTCCATCCCTGACCAGCTCTTCCTTGTTTCGACGTATGACGTCCTGAAGGACCGCCCCCCTCACTGGCTCCTCAGTCACCGTTCTCAGGAAGGTGTTGTCAGTGAACTCCAGAAACCTCCTGGATGGCTTTCACCTTGCTGTGTTGCCCATTCAGTCAATACTGGGATAGTGCAGGTCTGCCATGAGGACCAAGCTTCTTCCAGTTGTCTGAAGAAGGCCTCATCTACTTCCTCTGCCTCATCAGGAGGTCCACAGCAGACATCCACCAACTACAGTGTTGCATTAGGGGCATTGCTGCGTCACGGGGCTGCATTAGGAGGAACATGGGCCACCCAAACAACCTGCCTTATCATCCCCCTCAACTCACATTGGTGTGGCCTACACACATGGGTGTGTCCCAGGATGTGGCTCCCTGTTTTGGAGAAGTAGGGAGAAGTGGGGAGTGTCAAGTGGAGGTCTGCCAAGGTGAGGCTTGGGACCTAGTGCACATGACCTGTGTGGGGTGGTCAAGGGACTGGGCGTTCTTTGGCCCAGCAGTGTGGAGGCTCCAGGCAGTACAGGAGTGGCCTGAGAGTGCTTGAAGAGTTGCTTCAGAGATGACAGAGCTTCCCTTTGCAGTGAGATAGAGCATGAGAAAGAAGTAATGCCACAAAGTGCAGCTGAGGAGGCCTAGACTGGACATGAAGAAACGTCACTCAAAGGGCAGTGCCATGGTGTATGAAGTCACCCAGAGGGAAACTGGATCAGCCCAAGGCTTTGTGTTTCAAGGAACAGCCAGGGAGGGTGGAGAGATATCAGTAAAGGAAGGGAGATGCTGAGCTGAGAGCAAGGTGTGGTAGCAGGGTGGATGTCTACAGCCTGCAGAGAAAGAGGCAGCAGGCACCTCCGTGCCTGGCAAGATCATGGAGCAGATCCTCCTGGATGGATGCCCCATCCCTGGAAGTGTTTAAGACCAGGTTGCATGAGGCTTTGGGCAACGTGGTCTAGTGGAGGGTGTCCCTCCCCACAGCAGGGGGGTTGTAACTAGATAATCTTTGAGCTCCCTCCCAACCCAAACCATTCTATGATGATTCGAGGAGGAGGAGGAGGTACAGGTGTGGGACACCAAAGGACAATGGCCTGCAGTGAAGAGGACAGAGGGATGACAAAAGTCTGAAAAGCCCCCAACAGAGATGAGCTCTTTCTCCCCTTGGCTATGGGTGTTGTCTCTGCCACTGATGCCTATGAGGGAGCACCTCATCCTTACAGCACTAGAGTCTCATGGCCTCCCCTTCCCCACCCGGGAGCCTGGGAGGTGTTGGACCGTGGTCCTGCCCTTGACATTGCCCATCCTCACATCACACTGCCCCAGGAAGAGCCCTGAGCAATGTGTGAGGGACAGGATCTCCCTTCCCAGGGGCTGGGGGTCACAGCTTGTCCCTTTGACTTGATACAAGACATCCAGGATTACTCAGAATCTGTTCCACATTTACATTGCCTTTGTCTACCTGTCATCTCTGCCTCCAGCTTTCTGCTCTAACCAGCCCCTGGGGAGGCTTCGTCAGTAATGGTCCTCGGTGGGACCTGTTAACACTCCAAGAAACTTTGGAGTTTGCATCTGACTTGGACTTCTGGAGAGGTTTCTTCAATTTCCTCTCAGTGTCTGAGGTTCAGGGACCAATCCCACCAGAGGGGTCATTAAAATGCCTTGGGCTGGTCCTCTGCTGCTGATCTGAGCTGGGCTCCTGGGATGGAGGGAGCTCCTGGCAAGCGGGCAGCGCTGCAGAGAGACAGCTCTGCCCAGGAGCAGCTCCTCTGCAAAGCGCAGCAGGGCTGAGGGCACTGCCTGCAGGCAGTGAGGGGAAGAGAAAGGCCAACGGCAGATGGGCCTGGGAGGATGCTGAGAGGTCAAAAGAGGAGAAATCTTCACGGCCCTTGACACAGTAAGTCTCTGGGTGCAGGCCAATGCAGCTGCAGTTCATGGAGGGATCTCCTAAAGCTGACATAACCCACAGCCTATGGGATCTCTCTCTTCTATAGAGGAGGAGGACGAGCTCCAGAGCAGGGTTTTCCTGCTGCACCATCAGAGGGACAGGGCATGACAGGGACAGGGACGGCTGCAGGGTGTGAAGGTGGGTGTACAGCCCAGGGGTGCCCAGGACTGTTCTTCAGAGCAGGGTCTCTGTGCCCCAGGGGTCTCATGTGCCATGACAGGGACTCTGCCGCCTGCCAGGGTCAGCACTCAGCCTGACCAGGGAGCTCCCCACGGCGTTACACACCATGGAGAAGGAGTGGGTGGAAGAAGTGACCCCCCAACAGGGTAGGATCCTTCTGATATTGATTGAGAGGGTGCTGTGTAGGCAGGGCTGGTTAGTGCTCCAGATCACCACGAGGAAAATGGCAGAGGCAGCATTTCAAGAGGAAGGTCAAGGCAGGGACTACCTTCTCAGCTGTCTCCTAAGGGAAAGGGGAGAGGAGCTGTCAAGTTTGAAGAAGTCACTGAGACTCCTGAACCCTTACACTGAGGGATCAACAAAGCTGCCAGAAGCCTCCTAAGTGCCTTCACCCACTCCTCTACCAGCAGACAGCACCACCATCACCTTTGCTTGCAGCATCAGTGCTTCTCTGACCTACTCCTGCGGAGCTGCTAACAGGGAGATGCCCTGGGCAGAGCCCTGCTGCCAGGAGGTGTCTTCAGGGCAGAGCTGAGCACAGAGCAGGTGGGATGGGGTCTGTGAGCAGTGACAGGGAGGAGACTTGGAGACAGAGAAACGGCTCCCAGCAGGGACAACTCCAGGGAGCAGAGAGCCAGGCCACCCCTCGGCATCACTCTCTGCTCAGCTGCTTAGAGAAAGAGAGAAGAGCTTGGAGAAATGGACTTTGAAGCTGAACTCTTCGGAGTTCCAGTTTCTTCTTCAAGTATATTGTGCGTGAGATCACCTCTGATGAAGAAAGGTGCAATAACCACAGGGCACCTGCGTGGTGAACATCAGGTCACTTGTGGGCAGACCAGCTCTCCTGACTCTGGATTAGGGATCAGGGAGCCCTTTTGTCCCTCAGGGCTCACCAGTGTCCAGGCTGAGAGCAAGGTGAAAGATGAGGATTTCTGCCCCTTCAAGAAAGTGCCCTCACTCAGCAGCACCAACCTGAGCTCAGAAAAAGGAATCGAATAAACTTCCCCCCCGTCCCAAGAAAGAGATGGAATTTTGAGGGAAATCTTTGGGAAACAGCATAGGACAGGCTCAAAGAAGTCTGCCCTAACTTGTCAATGTCTTGTCCTCTTTCAACAGTTCCCCATGCCCAGACTGAACAAATGTTCAACCATAGCTCCATCACTGAATTCCTCCTCCTGGCATTCGCAGACACATGGGAGCTGCAGCTCTTGCACTTCGGGCTCTTCCTGGGCATCTACCTGGCTGCCCTCCTGGGAAACGGCCTCATCATCACCGCCATAGCCTGTCACCACCACCTCCACACCCCCATGTACTTCTTCCTCCTCAACCTCTCCCTTCTAGACCTGGGCTTCATCTCCACCACTCTCCCCAAAGCCATGGCCAATTCCCTCTGGGACTCCAGGGCCATCTCCTACACAGGATGTGCTGCACAGCTCTTTCTGTTAGTCTTCTTGATCTCAGCAGAGTATTTTCTCCTCACCATCATGGCCTATGACCGCTACGTTGCCATCTGCAAACCCCTGCACTACGGGACCCTCCTGGGCAGCAGAGCTTGTGCCCACATGGCAGCAGCTGCCTGGGGCAGTGGGTTTCTCAATGCTCTGCTGCACACGGCCAATACATTTTCCCTACCCCTCTGCCACGGCAATGCTGTGGACCAGTTCTTCTGTGAAATCCCCCAGATCCTCAAGCTCTCCTGCTCAGATGCCTACCTCAGGGAAGTTGGCCTTCTTGTGGTTAGTGTCTGTTTAGCCTTTGGGTGTTTTGTTTTCATTGTGGTGTCCTATGTGCAGATCTTCAGGGCCGTGCTGAGGATCCCCTCTGAGCAGGGACGGCACAAAACCTTTTCCACGTGCCTCCCTCACCTGGCTGTGGTCTCCCTGTTTATCAGCACTGCCATGTTTGCCTACCTGAAGCCCCCCTCCATCTCCTCCCCATCTCTGGACCTGGTGGTGGCTGTTCTGTACTCAGTGGTGCCTCCAGCCATGAACCCCCTCATCTACAGCATGAGGAACCATGAGATTAAGGATGCCCTCAGGAAACTAATGACTGGATGATTTCCAGAAACAATAAAATGCCTGTTTTCTTCTTCAGAATATTCATAATATATCTCATTACAGGCCCAGCCAGTCTTCTGGAAGTTTTTTTTATGATCATTTTGGTCTTGGGGGAAGGGGGTTTGTGGGGGGGCGTGTGAAGTTTGGGTTATTTGTTTTTTGTTTTACTTATCTGAATGCTTTCCACAAAGAAATGTCTTTATTTGACCCATTTCTAATTCACAATCTATCCAGCTTTTGTGTGACCTGGAGGCTGTGCAAATGAGGAGTCATACCCTCTGGGTGTTTAAACAAAACAAAGTGCCCTGCATTGACTCTTTTTTCTGAGGTCCTTCCTCCAAGACCTGCTCTGCAGCTGCAGGGAGCCTGTGTCCAGAGGGGAAGAAGAAAAGAGTGTCAGCGCAGCCGCACTGCCAGGGAGCACCAGCACTTGGTCTTTCCCAAGCTGTTCTCCTTCCATTTCCATGCTCTCCTGAGCCCTTTTTTGGTGGAAGGCCTGGGGGCTCATGAAGCTTGGTTACAGTCGTGCTGTGTGGCGGTCCTGTGACCGCAGGCAGGGACAGGCAACGGGCACTTCTGATACAGAGCTGGCCTCCATAGCAGCATTTCCATCATACAAGGAAGTCTTCTCAGGGCAGTGCCCGAAGGCTTAGGTGTTCAGAAGCGGGTCTCAAGAACATGCCCAAAGAATAGACTCCGCAGAGAGGCTTGTTGCTTTGCTTGTTTCTCTGTGGGCTCAGTAGGATGAGATCAAGGTCCCAGTGTGGTCTGCTAGGGACTGAGGTCTGGTACCGGTGTTGCTTGTTGGTGGCCAACACCCATGCGGATGGGGAATGGTTCCCAACTCACCTGCCTGGGGCTCTACAGCAGTTCACAGAGCTGCTGGCAAGTGAATGTTTTTCTGGAGGGACTCAGGAGCTGCCAGAAGAGCACAGGGGATCTGCAGGGACAGCGTGTGCCGGGGAGTCAGCGGTGGATGGAGCCCCACTGAGCGTGAGCCTGTCCAAGGTGGAGACCAGAGGTAAAGTGCCAAATCTGGGTGTGAACAGGAAAGTCCGAGCTCTGCAACGCGGGGGACACAACAGGCACAAGGAAAGCAGTCTGGTGAGTGATGCGTTATCACCCTCAGTGAAATGTCATAGGCTGGATGCAGTGCAGCACCAAAATGCATCTCATGGCCTTGGAAGTGAGGCAGGGTACCTCTGCGCACCCTCCATGGCCTCAGAAGAACTTGTGTGGGAGGCAGTCAATGGCAGTGACAGCCCTGAGCTAGGTCTGCCACGCAGCCCGACCGGCACCGGCCCTGCAGAGTCAGCCCGTGGCGCCGGGCACCGCAGCCCACGCGCTCTGCAGAGCAGCACCACCAGCTCAGGGGCTGCGGGGAGCATGAGGAGAGGGTGCGGGAATGGCCGGCCAGGCCAACACAGACATGCTCACCTGGGGAAAGGCTCTGTGGGGAAATGGAATGTCCTGGGAGAAGAGCAGGGCACCACGTGTGTGCAAGGCAAGAGAAATCCTTCGACCGGGCAGGCTGCCCTATCCTTAGGGCCGCAGCAGGAGCTGCCTGAGGAGCCGCAGGGCCAGGACTCTGTGCTGTCCTGGGGAGTGGGACTGGCACGGGGGGCTGCAGGCTGTCTGGGGTGGGGATCTTGTCAGCATGCCAGCCAGAGACACAGTCACCGACCTCCATTTCCTGCTGTGGGGTCAGTCCCAACCTGGGCTGCTGTGCTGGGCTGTGCTGGGGCAAGGGCAGGCAGATGGGGAGAGCTGGGGAGGGGCTGGGATGGGAAGTGCCAGGGAGAGGAAAACACCAGTGATCAGCTACAGTGCGTGAGTGCGGAGGTTGGGGGCACACGGCAGTGTCCTTGCACAGCCAGGCCTCCTGAGAGAGAGAAGGAGGACCGGCAGAGCAGAGTCTGCTCTGGGCCCTTATTCGCTGGACATCCCGGGGAAGTTGCCCCAGGGCAGCCATCACAGAGCAGCCAATAACAAGCACCATTTCCAGCACTGGCCTCTCAGCCCAGCTCAGAGAGGCTGTTCTTCCCTCCCCAGAGGGACATTGAATGACAAGGTCAGAAGTCCAAGTTTGCATGCTTCAGACGAGACATAAGCATGCACAGTGTGTGTGTGTGGGGAGATGAACCCACAAATGCCATCAGCTATTCCAATGGCCTCACCATCACCACCATAGCCTGCGACCAGTGCATTCAGACCCCCATGTACTTCTTCCTCCTCGGCCTGGGCTCTGTCTCCACTGCTCTTCCATCATGGCATCATCGATCCATGGCCAATTACCTCTGAGACAAGAGTGCAATTTCTTTCTTGGGATGCGCTGCTCAAATATTTTGGTTTCTCTTTTTAGTTGTAGCAGTGTTTTCTCCTCACTGTCATGGCCTATGACCGCTACATTGCCATCTGCAAACCCCTGCACTACGGGACCCTCCTGGGCAGCAGAGCTTGTGCCCACATGGCAGCAGCTGCCTGGGGCAGTGGGTTTCTCTATGCCAGTGTGCACACGGCCAATACATTTTTAATACCTCTCTGCCAAGGATATACCCTGGACCAGTTCTTCTGTGAAATCCCCCAGATCCTCAAGCTCTCCTGCTCAGATGCCTACCTCAGGGAAGTTGGCCTTCTTGTGGTTAGTGGTTTTCTTGTTTGGGGATGTTTTGTTTTTATTGTGGTGTCCTATGTGCAGATCTTCAGGGCCGTGCTGAGGATCCCCTCTGAGCAGGGACGGCACAAAGCCTTTTCCACGTGCCTCCCTCACCTGGCCATGGTCTCCCTGTTTTTCAGCACTGCCATGTTTGCCTACCTGGAGCCCCATTCTATCTCCTCCCCATTCCTGTATCTGGTGATGGCAGTTCTGTTCATGGTTCTACATCCAACAGTGAACTCCCTCATGTACAGCATGAGGAACCTGGAGCTCAAGGATGCCCTGAGGAAACTGATTAGATGGTATTTAACAGCCAGAGACTGTGTACCTTCCTCTGCAAATCACTCCCAATATATATCTTGACAGTCTAAGCCTGTCTTTCCTTCTCTTCGTTTATTCTTTTTTATTTTCTCTCTTTTTTTCCTTTTCCACTTTTGATGATGCTGTCTGCAAAGAAATGTCTTTATTCATCCCCTCCGTCCTAGGTATCCACCTGTCTTGTGTGACCCACAGTGTCTGTGTAAATGAGGAGCCAGACTCTCTCTGCATTTAAGCAAAATAAATTAACCAGCAGCATCTTTTTGTCTGAAGTCAACCCTTAGGGGGGCAGGAATGAATGAGAAATCAAAGCACTTTTGTCCCGTGGTTTAATCCCAAGCAGCAACCAAGCCCTACACAGCCGTTCGCTCACTCCAACCACGGCAGCATGGGGGAGAAAATCATAAGGGTAAAAGTGCAAAGACTTGTGGGTTGAGATAAAGACAGTTTAATAGGTAAAAGTCGTGCATGCAAGCAAAGTAAAATAAGGAACTCCTTCACCATTTCCCATCAGCCGGCAGGTGTTCAGCCATCTGCAGGAAAGCAGGGCTCCATCACGTGTAACGGTTACTTGGGAAGACAAATGCCATCAATCTGAACGTCCCCTTCTACCTTTTAAAGTAAAGTGTTAATTCCAGGCATTCACAGGAAAACGAGGACTCTGCGATCACAGGAGAGGCAGCGGGAGCCCCGCTGGCACAGGGAAGGGAGACTGGAGAGCTGTTAGCTGAGGAGCTCCAGCGCCAGGATTGCCATGCTGTCCTGGAGAGTGGGGCTGGTGGGGGCAGAGAAGGGGGCAAATGCAGTCAGCATGGAGGGTCACCTACAGTAGGAACAGAGGAGAGCCAGAGGGTGAGTGGCCTCTGTTTCCTCATGCCCTTGCGGCCAGGTCAAGCCCTGGGACCGATGGGGAGCCGGAACCCCCTGCTCTGCCCCCCAGGACCTGCTGTGCCCTTCAGAGGGGCTGGGGCTGTGGGCTGAGTGCCCAGAGCTCTGCAGCACCCTGCCGTGGGCACTGCCGTGGGCCAGCCCAGACTTGGCCACTGTACTGGGAAGAGGCGAGGAGAATTAGGGATTGCTGGGGAGGGGTTGGGCTGGGTTGAAATGTGCCCAGGAGAGAACAAACACAGTGTAGAGCTAAGCTGTGTGAGTGTGCAGGGTGGGGGCATGCGGCAGGGTGCAGATCACGGTGCAGAGCCAAGGGTCACGGTGAAGGAAGCAAGGAGCAAAGGTGCAGAAGAGAGGGGCCCAGTCTGTGCCTTTTTCCCTGGACGCCCTAGGGACGCTGCCCCGGCAGGGCAATTTTCCCTGGCTGCCCCACACACTGGCCATTTCCATCTCTGGCCATACACCTCAGTCCTGAGGAGGGACCTTTGCTGCATGGCCACCTCTGTCCTCCTCCGGGCCTTCATGATACCCAACTCCACTGCCATTATTAATAAAAAGAAAACGAGTTTCCTACTGACACTCATTACAATCCAAGTCCCATAGCTCTTGCCACAGCTGGTCTCTCAGCCAAGCCCATTCTCAGGCAGGTCCAGTGTCAGCCTGGTCTGCAGTGACCATGTGGTCTCCCACATCCCCAGGGACGAGGGGAAGGAGATTAGCAGAGCACAGACCCTGCACATGAGGGAATGAGACTTTGGCCTCCTGCGGGCACTGGCAGGTGGGATGCCACGGGGGCAGTGTCAGGGCCCTGAGAGCATCCATCGGCCTTCATGGCCCTGACCAGCATAACCTGCAGCCTCCACCTGCATCCCTGTCCATGGGCCCAGGAGCCCATTGAAGCCCACTTTCAGCCCCAGCTTGATCTGCACTGCAGGTGTATGGGTCTCCAGTCACAGCCATAGACACAGCCTGGGCTGTCCATGGACCTTGTCGATTCAGACTTGCAGATTCACTTCCTAGCTGGATTCTTTGTGGGGTGTACAATGAAATGACACCATCGCCCTCCAGCTGCCACACCACAGCTGATTCATGGAGGCCTAGGGCCTTTCTGCTGCCTTTCTTCTCATCACTTGGTCAGGTTTTGGCAGGAGAGCAAGGAAAAGCAGGTGAGGAAAAGCAGGGTGCCAACGATTGAAAGCAGAGAGCAGAGCCTTCACATGTGAAATGATCTAAAGGCTATACCAGTTCAAAAGTGTTTTCTTCAGCTCCTTCCTATGAGGCATTGAATCTGTAGCAGGAACGTGGAAGCTCTGAGATGCCTCCATATCCCTCTCTTTGAGCAATGAGGTTGATAGTACCCAAGTCAGAGGCTTTCTTTCAATTCTGTTTACAGTCTAAAGCACTCCATGGGCTGGAGATATGCCAGGGAACTTGCATAAGGAACCCACTCCTTGGAAAAGAAGGTGCATGTTCCCAGGAATCTCAGGAGGCATGGCCTACCGATAGCGGTGTTCAGGGAGCTGGTGAGATGCCTCGTCTCCAGTTCTGTAATGGTGACCTGGTTTGTGTGTAAATTTTCTCTGCGGATGCTGACATTTCCTGAGCAACCTGGTCTGATCTCAGAGCTGGCCCTGCTTTGAGCTGGGCATTGCACTTGAGACCTCCAGAGCTCCCTTCCACCCTGAATTATCCTATGATGTAGAGAGCCTCACCTCCAGCTTAATCTCTTCCTGTACAGCACGTGCCAAGGAACAAGCTCTTGGAAGGCTTGGCAGGAGGAGACTGCTGGGGGACTCTAGTCCATCCTCCACGTAGCTGTGACTTTGCAGAGCTGAAACCTGAAGAGCTCCAAAGGTGGAGGTCACAGCAGTGCTCCTTCTAGTCCATGTTATTTTTTCTAAGGCTCAGCCCAAAACTCCCAAGAGGCACCTTGTGGCTGTTTCCTCTGTCAGTTCATTGGCCACTGCAGAAGAGAGCTCGGCTCCCTCATCTCTCAAGGTAGGTAGGTGCAGGCTCTTATGAGGTTGCCCAATGCCTTCCCTTCAGCCAGCTAGAGAGGCCCAGTTCCCTCAGACTCTCCTACAGCTCAGGCTTTAGGCTCCTCACTCCATTTTGGCAGACCTCCCCCGGACACTCTCCATTTTCTCCATTTTCCTTTTGGAATGCAAAGCCCACTGGCTCCTACGGCAGCCATCATGACTCACAGGCCCTTCTCCTCCAGGCACTCCTTAGCCTGCGTGGTCACCGCCCATGCTGCTGCACGGAGTTGTTCTGCAGCTTTTCCTTCTAAATCTTCAAGTTTCGGCTGGCCAAATCCCCAGGTGTGTCAAGGTCCCTCTGGAATGAACCTCCAACATTGAAAGTACCTGTGCTGATGTTCATCCTGAGCCATGGTGCCTCTAACAAGGTGATAACTTAGGTAGCTACAGGACACTACAGATGAGAAAAAGAGTACTAGTGTAGTGTAGTTGCTAATCAAGGCAGAAAGCAACGTTTAACCACCTCAGAAACACCAAATAAGGGTTCAAAGGGAGAATGTGCAGGGCCTGTGAGGAAATGGATAAAAGGGGTTGTCTTTTTGCATGGGAGGGGATAAGGAGTAGGACTGGAGAGGTGGGAAGGGAGTGACAAGGGAATGAATGGTGAAGCAAAGGAAATGGTCAGGACAGTTTGGGGATACCTGTCAAGCAGGCCTGCACCTGAGCAGCAGTGCCTGGAGCAAGGCATGAGAGCTGCAGCTGCTCTGACTAAACTAAGGACCTGACTTACTTCCATGGTCACAGGGAACCTGAGAACTTTCCCTGCTGTCATCAAATGCAGACCTTGAGGACAAGAAACTGCTGCATCTTTTTGGTTTCGACTTTCTTAAATGGGATTTCAGGAGGTGTCTATTCTGGCCTTCTGCTCGCAGCAGAATCAGATGTGGAGTCAGGCCACATTGCTCGAGGCTTTATCGATTGGGGGCTGGAAAACACCCAAGGGCAGAGACGGCACAACGTCTCTGTGAAACCAGTTCCAATGCTTGGATATCCTCATGGAGAAAAAGATTTTCCTTATCTCTGTGCTGAACCTTCCTTATTTCATCATCTAACTATTGTCTATTATACAATGACCCTTTCTAAAGTCATCTTTTCAGCAGACTGTCTAGACAAAGGCCCTTTCCATTGCGCTCCAGTTTTCTCCTCTCCCTGCTCTTTGTTCACTCACATTCCTGTCACCCACCCAAAGCTGCTGCTTTGACATCAGGGAATTAAAAGCTTGCCCTGTCATTAAGTAGTCTAACTGTCTCTTTAGCCAACTCTTTAGTTATGTTTATATCTATATATCTATATCACCTATCTATCTATATATCTACTGACCTACCTACCTACCTACCTAAAACATTTCTCATAAGATTATCCCTTGTAGAAAGGCAACGTCATTAGAGGCAGCTTGTAGTAAGCATATGGTGCAGAGTGTGTTTTATTGTTGATGAAACTTTATCGTGCTTGACTTTTCTTTGCTTGCAAATTAGATGAAAAATAATATGTGCAGCCATTTCTCTAAGGAAAGCAAGTGCGGGTTGGTACAAAGGAGCTGTAACATCCAGCTGCAGAATTCAGTGGAGAAGTCTGATGTAAGGGAAAGTCCCCGGTGGCCAATGAGAGAAATGGTGGGGCTGGGGAGCTGAGGTGAAGGCTGTCCATGCTGTGTCAGACCTCAAGGGAGTGCTTTTCCTCCTGTCCAGGCATCCTTAGGAGAGACCCTGGAGCAAGATCTACTGGGGAATGCTGCCATCACCTCTTCTCTAAACTGAAAAGTAGTAAAATACACCCTTGGAAATAAAACCTCCTCTTTATTAGAAGTTCTTTGAAATCTTTCTCCACAACTACACTGGGAAACAGCTCCAATTATCTGTACAACTCTTGAAGACTTGAAGAAAATCACAGAGGGAGAGATGGCTCGTTAAGACTTGCTTTATTTAAATGAGTCCCATGGTGTATTTGGTGCTGAGTAACAAACCTCAGGTACTGAGAGGAGATTGCACAAACCTCTCAAAGACTCAGTGACCCAATTTCTCTACCTACTCCCCCTCAGCATAACGGGGGGACGGAGAATGGGGGTTGTGGTCAGTTCATCACACATTGTCTCTGCCCCTCCTTCCTCCTCACGGAGGACTCCTCACACTTCCCCCGCTCCAGCATGGGGTCCCTCTCCTAGGAGACAGTCCTCCATGAACTTCTCCAGCTTGAGTCCTTCCCACAGGCTACATTTCTTCATGACCTGCTCCAGCGTGGGTCCCTTCCACAAGGTACAATCCTTCAGGAACAGACTGCTCCAGCATGGGTCCCCCAGCGGAGTCACAAGTCCTGACAGAATAACCGCTCCAGCGCTGGCTCCTCTCTTCATGGGTCCACAGGTCCTGCCAGGAGCCTGCTCCAGCGCTGGCTTCCCACAGGGTCACAGCCTCCTTCAGGTGTCTCCACCTGCCCCAGTGTGGGGTTGTCCGTGGGCTGCAGGTGGATATCTGCTCCACCATCAACCTCCATGGGCTGCAAAGGAATCTGCTCTGGTGCCTGGAGCACCTCCTCCCCCTCCTTCTGCACTGACCTTGGTGTCTGCAGAGTTGTTCCTCTCAAATAGTCTCAGTCGCTCTCTTTTTCTTCCTTCTTAAATATGTTATCACAGAGGCACTGCCACAGTTGCTGATAGGCTTGGCCTTGGCCAGCATTGGGTCCGTCTTGGAGCCGGCTGGCATCAGCTCTATCGGACACAGGGGAAGCTTCTAGCAGCTTCTTGCAGATCCACTCCGTGTAGCCCTCCCGCTACCAAATACATGACTCTGTGTGTGTGTGTGTGTTTGTCTGTGTGTGTGTGTGTGTGCGTGTGTGTGTTTGTCTGTGTGTATGTGTTTCTCCATGGGGTAACTGGAGGGATGAGGGAATCCCAGGGCCAGCTCCTGGATAGATGGAGAGTTTAAGATCAGCTCCTGGAGACATCACTACTGTACGTATGGGCTTTCCCATAGCCCCTGCAGAAACTGTGATACATGTTCATACCCGCATCTTCCAAAAGCCTTCAAAATCGTGTGAATCCTGGTGAATTTTGAAGGTGTGCTTGCTTTCATCCTAGGACTGCTGACTCCCCAAAAGCCTCACAATCATTGCACCAGAAATTGCATTAAGTTGTCTGATAGGTGTCCAGAGGGAAAGGCAGCTCGAGGAGAGTGGCATGACTACTGCATGCAGGGAAGGGAATACAATGATTTGGCTAGCAGGCAAGGATTTGGGTCCTCTGTGCTGTAGGCACTATGAGGGACACCATACAAGGCAGTGGTGCGTGCTCAGCGTGAACAAGGTCAACTGCATCTGAGGCCGTGGTAGAAGTAGCTCTGCCACCCCAGACATCTTGAGTTTTCATCCCCCTGCAGTGAGCCGTGGTGTGGTGACATCTGGACCGGTGTGTCCCTCTGTGGGAATTGCTGCTGTAGAGAGGTGGGGAGGAACTGGAGAGTGCCCCGAGGAGGTCTGCACATGTCCTGTACTTTAGGCCTCAACCCCATCTTTGCCGACCTCTTCCATACCCACTCAACCCTGGGAACATGCCGCTCCTGGAGAACCACTGTGCCCTCCAGGCAGCTCCAGATTCCTCTCCTAGACGATGGGTGTCCTTAATGTCACCTGTGTGAGAGCCCTGGGCACACCCCTCAGTTACACTCACCATCTTACCTGTCATCAGACACCGACTGGTGACGCATAAATCCCGTCCGACATCTCGTCTCTAAAAGGTCACAAACAGACGCTGAGCTTTTTGCTCCCAAACACATGGAGGAAGAGGAATTTCAGTGGGGCAGTTCCTCATGCCTCTTTGGAGAAAGAGCCCAGACAGAAAGCACTGCACCGGGGAGATCCCACTGTATTATCGAGATGCTACGAGTCACGCTAACTCTGAGCAGTGTTGAACATACTTTTATAAAGGCAGCCAGGCTCACTTATACATGCAAAGTTGGTACATGACTCAGATACAGTGACGTAAATGCAAATATTTGTGAAGAAAGAAACATAAAAACCGTGAATGAAAAATATCAACAGCAATAATGATAATTATAGTTTAAACCAAAGGAAATCAAACCAAAAAAAAAACCTCACAACAAACAAACAAACAAAAGCTGGAATCAGATACACTGGGAATCATTTGTGGACAGAGGTGGTAATTCTGTCACTGTAGCAAAATGTCCTTGGAATCATTTTCTCAAGGGCATCCTTGAGCTCCCGGTTCCTCATGCTGTAAATAGTGTGTCACTACTGGAGGTACCACAGAGTACAGAACAGCTACCACCAGATCCAGAGATGGGGAGGAGATTGGGGGGACTTCAGGTGGGCAAACACGGTACTGCTGCTAAACAGGGAGACCACGGCCAGGTGAGGGAGGCACGTGGAAAAGGCTTTGTGCCGTCCCTGCTCAGAGGGGATCCTCAGCACGGCCCTGAAGATCTGCACATAGGACACCACAATGAAAACAAAACACCCAAATGCTAAACAGGCACTAACCACAATAAACCCAGCCTCACTGAGGTGGACATCTGAGCAGGGGAGCCTGAGGATCTGGGTGATTTCATGTCGGAACAGGTCCAGGGCATTGCCCTGGCAGAGGAATAGGGAACAATTATTGATACTTGGCAGGAGAGAAATCCCCATATTGCTATGCTGCTGGAGGCATTGACCCACAAATCTCGAATGCTGACATGTGGGAGTTTCAGGCCAGAGGGACCTTCACACCCTCATGCCTTTGGCCAACAGAAAGGCAAGGTCTGCATCTGGAGCAGAATAAACCGCATGCATGAGGACCATGACGTGCCTGGCTGAGGAGTGTCCTGAGGAGAAGGGCATGGGAGTTATGATGGATGCCATATGAGCCAGTGGGTTTCCCATTTTGAAAGGTGGATGGAGAAACTGGAGAATGTCCAGAGGCAGTTTGTCATGATGAGATTTGGGGCCTAAAGCACGAGCCGTGTGGAGAGGCAGAAGGAACTGGGTCTCTTTAGTCTGCTGAAGGTGAGGAGCAGGGCACTCAAAGGCAGCTGAATCCTGGCAGAGGCAACAGCCACAAGTTTCCTCCTGGGACCTTCACACTGGGCCTTCAGAAAGAGTGAACAGAGGGTGCTGCTGACGGCAGCAGGACACCCAGAACTCTCTGTGATCTCCATCTTTGGAGGTCTTCAGTTTCCAGCCAAGCTGACTGTGGGACTGGCGATACCCCACCCTTTGCTGGGAGGCTGGACCAGCGATCCCAGCGCTCCCTTTCCCAACAACCCTTCCATAAGCCCGTGCCTTGCAGTGTGCCCCAGGAGAAAGGATTCAGCTGGAGGTGGGGGTCTCTGCAGCAGGGGGTCATAGGACGATTCAGGGTGGAATGCTCCTGTACTCAGGAGGTCTCTAGTTCTACCTTTGGTTCCAAGCAGGGCCAGCTCGGAGGTCGGAGCAGGTTGCTCCATAGACATCAGCATCCCAGTACAGAGGCTGCACGTGTGCCAGGCATTGAATCCACCGTTATGGAAATGGACACAAAGCCTTTGAGCGGCTCCTTGAACCCAGGAATCGGTATGCCATGCCTCCCGAGATTCCCAGGAACACCTAAGCTTTCTGTGCAGAGGAATGCGAGTCCACTTTCCCTGTCCTGGCCAGTCTCCTGGCAAATGTGGTGCTGTAGGTTCTGAAGAGAACCAGAAGAATCTCTTTGAGGAGGTTAGTTTCATTTTACATGCTGAATTGCAGGGCAGATGAAGGGAGCTCAGAGCTTCCAGGCTCCCTGCCGCACAGTTAGCACATCAGAGACTGGAAATGCAGGTAGCGGTGTTGTGTTAGCATACACCACGTGGAAATGTTGTCTTCCTTTGTGCTTTTGCATAAGCTGGGGTCTGTCCCTTGGCCGCCTGTGGCTAAAAAAGCAACAGCTCCCCTCTTCCACCTCCCTCTCCTCCACACAACAGGGAGGAGAGAGATGAAGCAGGGATAATTTAAGGGCAATACTGTCTAAGAAGTGTAATATTGAAATGGTAACAGTGAGAGAAGCAGCACTGCGTTTTAAGAACTTCATGCCAGAGGCTAACTGCTGAGAACTTATGGCTCTTTTGTAAAGTAGAAATGAATGTTGGGAATGAAATTGAAGTGCTTTGATTAATCCTAATGAAGAAAAAGAAGGAATTCCCTTACAGCACTGTGCTGTTCGTGTTATTAGTGACAGGACCACTAATTCCTTAAACGTCCTTGAGAGCTTCTTTATTTTCCTCCTTTCCAAAGCTTAGTCTACTCAGATTGCCAGAGGACTACCTCCAATCTCTGCAACCCAAAGCTCTCCAGCCTTCTCTCATCAAAGGTCTTTTACCCCGGGACATATCTCACCATCACTTCAATACGCTGCCCGGGGTCTATTTTTCAGGTGGGTGAGGTCAGGCTATTCCTTTGCAAAGCCTTCCCTACAAAAGTCTTGTCTAGGTGCTGATCCCACTGTAGCACCTCATGCTGGGCACCACTCCAGCCTCCTTCTGCAGAGCTCCAGTGGATGGGCAATTTTCCTGTTTCTGTCCTACCCATTCACCTTCCCAATCTTTTTGTATTGTTTGCTTATCGAATATTGTCTCAGGAAACACATTTGTCCTCCACAGCATCAGCCATTTGCAATTGCAGGCTGAGATATTTCCCCTCGTGGAGCAGACATTGTGCAAAGCTGCTCCATTTGGGGAAACCCACTTCATGCTGCACAGGCATTTGGGCTACAACCCCCCACTGGCTCATTTTTTAAAGAGACAGTTTCAGACTGGCAAAGCAGATTCAGCACATAAATGCGTGTGCTGGTTTTGGCTGGGACGGAGTTAATTTTCTCCGTAGTAGCTTGCATGGGGCTGCGTTTTGGATGTGTGCTGACAACAGTGTTGATAACACAGGGATGGTTTAGTTACTGCTGAGCAGTGCTTGCACGATGTCAAGGCCTTTTCTGCTCCTCGCACCACCCCACCAGCGAGAAGTTTGGAGGGGACACGGCTGGGACAGCTGACCTCACCTGACCAAGGGATATTCCATACCATATGACATCGTGTTGAGCCATAAAAGCTGGTGGAAAAAGAAGGAAGGAGAGGGCATTGGGAGTGACGGTGTGTGTCTTCCCAAGTAACCATTGCGCGTGATGGAGCCCTGCTTTCCTGGAGATGGCTGAACACCTGCCTGCTGATGGGAAGTGATGGAGGAATTCCTTGTTTTGCTTTGCTTGTGTGCACGGCTTTTGCTTTACCTAATAAACTGCCTTTATCTCAGCCCCCCAGTTTTCTCACTTTTACCCTTCCGAGTCTCTCCTGTCCCACCAGGGTGGGGAGTGAGCAAGCTGCTGTGTGGTGCTTACTTGCCGACTGGTATTAAACCATGGCAAAAAGACACTCCACGGGTCCCTGGAACTCTATCCCAGTGCTGGACTTTCCCCCCGGTGACTTTTTTTTTATTCTTTCTGTCAAGTTAGTGAAGCATTACACAACTCAGTGCAAGACATCATAGCAGGGGAAGATGACCTTCATGTCTTTTAATGTTTTTAGGTTGATTCCATGCAGTGACACTCTAGACAGTCCATGGGGTCTAGCAAGTGATTTGTCAAACCTGAGGGTAGTCATCTCTTCATCGGTTGTGTCACCTTTGGGCCTCCTTGACTGCTGACCACGATTCGGCTATTTCCCTTTAACTTTACACTGGTCAGACAGAGCTTGAAGGAGCTGTTTGCATTAATCACGGTGGGGCATGACATACCAGGAATGGCTCAGGCCACCTTCCCCCTTCTTGAGGAGGATGGAAGCCAGGCTGGACATGTGGGGTTTTTTGGGGCAAATGTGCAATGCCTTTTTTCAGACAACCACGTACCCCAGTGGGGCATTTGGGACTATTTGGGGCTATTTTACATACTCTGTAGTATCACTTTGTCCATAGGAGTCTCTTCAAGGCAATTCTCACTTCCTTGTTCCTCAGGCTATAGATGACAGGGTTAAACATGGGGGTCACAATTGTGTAGAACAGGGCAAGGTACTTGTCAGGGTCTACAGAATCCCTTGACCGTCGCTTTAAGTAGACGATTGTGGCTGAGCCATAGAAGAGTGTCACCACCCCGAGGTGTGAAGAGCAGGTGGAAAAGGCTTTGTGTCTGCCCAGAACTGAAGGTATTCTCAGAATTGCCCTGATAATTTTAATGTAAGAAATAACTATGAAGGAGAAGGGAAGGATCGCAAAGACCAGGATGATGGTGTACAGCATCACTTGGTTCCAGAAAGTGTCTGCACAGGCCAGTTCCGGCAGAGGGGGGACATCCCAGAAAAAGTGGCGAAGGTCCCGGGATGCACAGAAGGGCAAAGTGAACACCTGGTAGGTCTGTCCTACTTGCACTGGTACGACGACCACCCACGACCCCACCAGCAGTCTGATGCAGACACCCCTGCTCATGATGAGGGTGTAGTGCAGGGGGGTCACAGATGGCTATGTAGCGGTCGTAGGCCATGGCAGCCAGGAGAAGGCATTCGATGCTGCCCAGCAAAACCAGGAAATAGAGCTGGGCAGCACAGCCAAGCAAGGAGATCCTGCCGTCTTCCATCAGGAAACCCACCAGCATTTTTGGCAGAGTGACTGACGTGGAGCAGATCTCCAGGAAGGACAGGTTCCTCAGGAAGAAATACATGGGGCTGTGGAGGCTTGAGTCCAGCACTGTGATGAGTGCAATCAGGCTGTTCCCTGTGAGAGCCACGAGGTAGATGAGCAGGAATATGGTGAAGCACAGGCCCTGCAGGCTGGAGTGCTCAGAAAATCCCAGGAGAATGAATCCAGATCCAACGGTGTGGTTCTCCAAGCCTTTTCTTTGGGGCATTTTCCCTATGCAGAGCAAGCCAAACCACAGGCTCTTAGAGGATGCTGATGGCCCGTCCACCATCACGTACACTCCAAGCCTGGAGAAAGATTACAAACATCAGCAGACACGTGATTGCAGGGTTAGGCAAGCTTGACCAAGATATGCATGAACGTTTGGCAATCTAACATGGGTTGCTTGCTGCAGGGAGGTTTGTAAAGGGAGGAGAGAACAGAATCCTTGAGCCTGAATGTCTGGGTTTTGTCACATGGATAACAGAAACTTGACTTTCTTTTTTTAGAGGTGATTTTATTACCTAGAATATCTGGTGAGAGATGAGAGAAAAGGAAGAGAATGGATCAATACTAGCCCCTTTAAGAACAGTCTTGCTTACGTTCCTTGTCCAGACCTTGTAAGAGCTGCACTGAATGTAAGAACATTAAGAAGACATAGGGTGAAAAGGAGGAGAGGGACGAAAAAGGGGAAGAGAAAGCAAGGCTGGGCTGGGCACGGAGAGGCAATCAAAACAAAGCAAGGCAAGGCATGGCTTGATTCTTAGACCTTAGTGAGAGACATTAATCCCAGCTTTCCTCATGTGTAAGAGCTCATTTCTTGATACTGTGTCCACACACAAAGATCTGGGAGAATATATTTAGATCCGAATCATTCATTTTTACATGGCGAAGGGTGAATCCCATCAGAATTAAAACAGGCTTCTGTCCGTCAAGGAATCGAGTAATACTGATGCATCCATGGGACTTCTTAACAAGACAGATGAGCAGCAGTCTCTGCATCAACCACAAGTTTTCAGGGTGCTAAAAGACACGTTTATGCAAGCAATCAAACGGCTTCATGCAGTTTTCAGTCATACAGAGAAGAAGGTGATTAAAATTGGGTCATGTCCTGACGATACCCACTTTTTCTGAACAGGTCAGACACTTGTAACTTCTCCATGAGTCCTGAATTATTCAGCTTTCCTAAGTTTCCTGCTCTGTCACTTGGATTTCTGACAGCTTACAAATCCAGCCGAGGGCCCATTCGCTCTGATCCCAGCCCTGCAATGCTTCCCTCTCCCCTGCAAGCCCTCGCAGAAGCAGAGCAATGCTCTTGCTGCCTGGGGAACTGAGCCTTCCCTTTGCATTTCCCACCTTCCCAGAGCATCAAGACTTCTTGCGGGGCGCACTTGCAGGATGTGAGCTCCAAGCAAGCAGCACTGCAGTAGCAGGTGTCTTCCTATGAAGAAGAGACTCAGCTGAAAGATGTTTAAGAAGCTCAGTTTGACATGGGGAAGGAATATGCTCTTCCAGGCAGAGGACTGAGGATGCTGGTGGTGTCTCCCCAGCCATCGCTAACTCCCTTTGCAAAGTCTTCTTAAACTCTGATGCATTACTGAGGAGAACAGCAGGTCATAAAACATGGAATTAAAGCATTCAGATTAGCCAAATGAAAAACACAGAAGGGTTTTCTCACGAGAAAAATCTGGATTCACAAAAACATGTGGTCCTAGTAGTTTGATTCTTTTTCCAAGGCATTCCTGCCTTTTTCCTGTGAGTTTTATGTATCTCACAGAGGTTTGTTCCTTTGTTACCTTTGTTTCCAAGACAACATTGGGGTTGGTGTGAGGGAAAAGTCACCATGATTGTTTTCTAATCTACCTACTGATTCATGTAAGTGTACCGAAAAAAAGAAATACCTTTGTTTTCTGAAAAAACTGTGAGATACCCACATGTATGTTAAATTAAGGCTTTAACTCAAAGCACCCATTTGTATGCAGGTTATCCACATGCCAGCATTTCCTGGTCATTTCAAAATGCCCTCAGACATACAGCCTATTCTTTGTAACTCTCCGATGTCTCAGCGCTTCGCAAGATCACAGGTAGAGCAGAGTTCCGGCCAGCTTTGCTGACGGGAAACTGCCAGAGAACTTCTCATACGGTGACTGTCTCACAGGCGGCATTTCTCAGAGCTGAAGGAAGCCCGTTCCAGTGAGCCCGGCCAAGCTGGACAGATGCCTGCAGCTGCTGCTGGCGGTGTCTGTGCTGCCACACTATCTCCGCATTTCAGGGCAGGCCAAAAGGCACTTACCGTTGTCAGGAGCCAAGAGGCAGGAGCACACTCCTCAGTCCCTGATGCTGCAGGAGGCAGCGGTGACCTCTTTTTCTCTCTGTCATTCCCTGGAAACCACCTGGGATTTCAGGAGGTCTCTGCTCTGGCGTCCTGCTCACAACAGAATCAGGTATGGAGTCAGACAGTGTTGCTCAAGGCTTTATCCAGTTGGGGCTGGAAAACACCCAAGGTGTGAAACCAGTTCCAATGCTTGGATACCCTCGTGGAGAAAAAGATTTTCCTTATCTCTGCGCTGAACCTGCCTTATTCCATCATCTAACTCTTGTCTGTTTTCCCCCTGCCGAGCACCATGGTGACCAGACTGGCTCCATCTTCCCGAAGAAGTCTCCATAGGGACTGGCAGGCTGCTACGAGGTTCCTGAGGCCGCCTCTTCTGCAGGCTGAACAAGGTTCTTCCCCTCAGTTTCTCCTCCCAGGCAAGTGCTCCAGCCCCTGAGCATCTCGGAGGCCTCCCACTGCGCTCGCTCCCAGTTATCAACATCTTCCTCCATGGGGTGGCTTGACTGGCCAACAGCCCAGCAGGCACACAGCTGCTCACTCCCTCCTCCTCCTCCCCCTCCCCAGGGGGGGCCCCAAACTTGACACAGCAGCGTACAGGTGGTCTACAGAGCGATAAGCAGGGGGACACAGTCGCTTCCCTCACTCTCCTGCTGACACTCCAGTTCACACACTCCAGGACACCGCTGGTGGCCTTTGCTAGCAGGTCGCACGGTGGGATCGATCGTTGTCGTTTGTCCCCCAGCACCACCAGGGCCTTTGAGGCAGGGCTGATCCCCAGCCAGGCATTCCTCAGCCCCGGCCACTGCTGGTGTCAGTCTGTCCCAGGTGCAGGACCTGGCCTTTGTCTGTCTTCTCTGTCATGAAGTTCCTGACAGGACAGTCCTTCTGCCTGGCACGTTTCCCCTGAACAGCTTCGCTAAGGCACAGGAACGATCCCCCCCCCCCATTTAGTGTCATTGACACACGTGGTGAGAGTTGCCTCCTCCAGGTCATGGATGCAGGTGATAAACTGCACAGGGCCCAGGAGCATCCCCTGTGCTGCCCCACGATGCCCCAGGATGTCTCACTGGCCTCCACGTAGGGTATGACCCCTTCACCACTGCGCTCCCAGCCTGATCATCCAGCTGGTGTTTTACCCATCTGTTTGTCTACCCCTCCAGACTGTAATGGCCTAACGTGGGAGCAAGAATAGTGAGGGAGATCATGCCATGTGTCTTGCTGAAGCTGACGTAAACGATGGCCCCTCTTCTCGCCTCATGCATAACTGCAGTTAGTTTGTCATGAAGGCAACCAGGTTGGTGAGGCATGATATACCCTTGGGAAGTCCATGCTGACGGCTTGTGGACACGTTCTTCTCATCTGGGTGCCCAGATATGTCACCTGAGAAGACTCTACCTGATGGCACACTCCTCACCAAAGTGAGCTGGTGCAGCCTGGGGTTCCCTGGGTTGCAATGTTGGCCACTTTCCAAGACGGGTGCAGTTTTTGCACGTCCTCACTCACAAGAGACCTCTACCAAGCCTGTGAACTTTGAAAAGGGATATTCAAAAGAAATATTGATCTTCCCCTGTACCTTCATCATCACTACTCTGCCCATTATATGGAGTTTTTAATTTCCCTGATCTTTCCTATATTTTCACCTCTCCTGATAACAACAACCATTTCTAAAGTCATCTTTCCAGCAGACTGTCTAGACAAAGGCCTTTTCCATTATGCTCCAGTTTTCGCCTCCCCTTACTCTTTGTTCCTTCACATTCCTGTCACCCACCCCAAGCTGCTGTTTTGACATCAGGGAGTTAAATGCTTGCCCTGTGATTAAGTAGCTGTCCTGGTTTCAGCAGGGATAGAGTTAATTTTCTTCCTAGCTGTTGGGATAGTGCTGTGTTTTGGAGAGTATTGTTGATAACACACTGATGGTTTTAGTTGTTGCCAAGCAGTCAAGGACTTTTCATCTTCTCATATGGCCTGCCAGCGAGAAGTTGGGGGGCACCAAGAAGCTGGGAGGGGAGACAGCCAGGACAGCTGACCCAAACTGACCAAAGGGATATTCCATACCTTATGACATCATGCTCCATATAGAACTGGGGGCTTGCCAGGAGACGGGGCAGGTTGGGATCTTGCTGAGCATCGACTTCAGGTGGTGAGAAATTGTGCTGTTCATCACTTCTTTTGTGTAGTCTGTTATTATTGTTGTTATTATTAACATCGTCATCATCCCTTTCTGTCCTATCAAAGTGTCTATATCTCAACCCATAGAGATTTACTTTTTTCCATTTTCAGTCCTCTCCCCCATCCCAGGAAGGGGAGTTAGAGAACAGCTGTGGGGTTGCTTTAGGTGCCGACCAGATTAAATCACGACACTAGTCCAATTTGCTCTTTAGCCAACTCTTTAGCTGTGTTTATAGATAGCTTTTGGCACCTACCTGTCTAAAACATTCCTCATATGATTATCCCTTGGAGAAATGCAACATCATTAGAGGCAGCTTGTAGTAAGCATATGGTGCAGAGTGTGTTTTATTGTCGATGAAACTTTATCGTGCTTGACTTTTCTTTGCTTGCAAATAGGCAAAAAAAAAATAATATGTGCAGCCATTTCTCTAAGGAAAGCAAGTGCGGGTTGGTACAAAGGAGCTGTAACATCCAGCTGCAGAATTCAGTGGAGAAGTCTGATGTAAGGGAAAGTCCCTGGTGGCCAATGAGAGAAATGGTGGGGCTGGGGAGCTGAGGTGGACGTTGTCCATGCTGTGTCAGACCTCAAGGGACTGCTTTTCCTCCTGTCCAGGCGTCCTTAGGAGAGACCCTGGAGCAAGATCTACTGGGGAATGCTGCCATCACCTCTTCTCTAAACTGAAAAGTGGTAAAATACACCCTTGGAAATAAAACCTCCTCTTTATTAGAAGTTCTTTGAAATCTTTCTCCACAACTACACTAGGAAACAGCTCCAATTATGTGTACAACTCTTGAAGACTTGAAGAAAATCACAGGGAGAGAGATGGCTCGTTAAGACTTGCTTTATTTTAATGAGTCCCATGGTGTATTTGGTGCTGAGTAACAAACCTCAGGTACTGAGAGGAGATTGCACAAACCTCTCAAAGACTCAGTGTAAAAGGAAAAAACCCAGAGTACCTTGAAGCATTGAGTCCCACTGAGCACCATGACCAGCAAAGGCTCCCCGAGGACTCGTTAGAAGGGATAATTGGAGGCCATGATTGCAGGCAGGCAAAGGTAATGTGCAGGCAGCTGAGATGCAGAGAAAGCCCTGCTTTTGTCTGATGAAGCAGAAGGGCCAAGGCCTGACCCCCAGCCCCTGGGAAGGCAGATCCTGTCCTTCACGCCTTGCTCAGGGCTCTTCCTGGGGCAGTGGGATGTGGGGGGTGTCGTGCTGAGTGAAGGACAACGGGATGGCAGTTCCCAGCCTTACTGGGGGTGTGCAAGGAGGCAACGAGCGCCCCCCAGTGCCTTAGGACAACATGTCTCCTCACAGACCTTGGTGGCAGAGATGATTGCCAAGGGGACACAGACTTGGGTTCTCTTGGCGACTTCCAGCCTTGCCAGCGCCCTTTGCCATCTCCACCACACGTTGTCCTACGCTGTCCCACAGCTGCTTCTTTTCCCTCCACACCGTAGACACCCCTCTTACTACCTCACCTTGCTCTCACCCTGGCATTTCCATACATTCACGGACATCTGTCCACCCTCACGCTCTGTTCCTTGAAACACAAAGAGATGGACTGATCTCACACTCCTTCGGGATGACTTCTTGTACCACAGCACTACCCTTGGAGTGACAGTTCTTCCTCCTCATGTCCAGTCTCCACCTTCCACGCTGCACTGTGTGGCAGCATTTCTCTCTCCTGTTGTTTCCTACCTCCAAGGAAAGCTCCACCATCTGAGAAACAACCCTTCAGGCAGGCATCCCAACCCACCAGTCTTCTTGAGGCCTTTCAGCTGACCAGACAGAAGTAACCTCACCATGATCTCCCAAGGCTGCTAGCCTTTCAGGTTCTTGAATAGACACGACCAAGCCGTGTGCCTGCTGCTCTCCCATCATGTTCTCAGGCAGAACAGACATGACCACCAAGATATAAGCCCCCTTCCTGGACTAAGCCTAGGTCCTTTGGCAGATGGGATCTCACAGACAATGTGCCAACCCGGTGCCTTCTGCTGGCCTGTCAGAGACGCTGGCAGATGTGAGCTTTAAAGCACGTATCCCAGCCATGGGCCAAGGTCTGGCCTATCAGCTATTTCAGAGTGAAGTGACCTCAGAGTCCCTTTCTCAGCCACATTCCTGCTGCTGGCCTATCACCTCCAGAGGCAGAACTGACCTCACCTCCCCATTTGCTTCCTACTGGATTATGAGGTACTTATACACAATTGACCACATCATACCATGCCCAACCATCATCCTCTTTGTGGCCCAGTACCTGAGCAGGTAACAGTAAGCTGCTTTCATCAAATTTATCCAGTAGATTTCCTACCAACAATTTGAGTGGAGAAATGTTCCTCAGAGGAACTGCTGTATTTCTACTGCTGCATTTTCTATCTCTACTTCGGCCTCTTTGTTTTGTCTTCTTCCTCTGTCGATTCTGTCTCCAAAAGCTCTCCAAGGGAGAGACTCATGGAATCATCAAATAACTCAGGTTGGAAGAGAGCCCTGAAGTTCATCTTGTCCGGCTATCCTGCTCAAGGCAGGGTTAACCTGATGAGGTCGCTCAGAGGCTCTGCCCAGTTTGGCATCATCCACAAAGGAGCTGAAAATGCCCTCTGTCACATTGTACAGGGAGTTAATAAAGACATTCAACAGGGTTGGCCCAATCCGACTGTATAGAGACTATGGAGACCATGTCAAAGCCCTTGCTAAGGTCCAGGTATGAAACATGCCCTTCTTGCCCCTACCCATGTGGGTTTGGCAGTCCCTTCCTTCTCCTTCAAGTGCCTGTGAATCCCTGCAGGTGTATTTGGCCCATCACCTTCTCAGGGACTAAGGTGAGGTTGACCAGCCTGTAATTCTCCCAATCCTCCTCCTTGCCCTTCTTGAAGAAATGTTTGATGTCTGCCTTTTCTGAGGATCCCAGAACCTCTCTGATTGCTCTGACACGTTTGAGGGCACAATCCAGAAAGGGTGACGCAAGCAGACAGGAGTATTTGCAATGAGCCTGTCCAAGGCGGGTGAGAGGAATCTCAAGGGGAAGTTGGGGGTTGTTCCTGCAGTCACAAATAGAAACGTCAAGGCCCTGTGAGATGTCCGCACCTGAGCTGGCCTCATTGACTCCTCATATACACAGGGGTGTTCAGAGCCACGAGTCCTTCCCTTGCAGACACAGAGGCAGTGCATCGCAGCAGTCACAGTGTCTCTCTGGCCTCTTGTTGCCACTCCGGGAGGAGGCTGGGAGGCACCTCAGCCCTGCAGTGTGTCGCCCTGCCCTGCACTCATCTGAGATGCCCCACGGCATGAGGAATGGACACCGGGACTTAGGTCCAAGGAAGCCCATCCCAGTGCTGCATTCAGGTGGTTTCCCAGGGGAAGTTACTCTCCCAGTGAAGTGACCTCAAGACACTGTCTGTCCCACAAGCCTTCATGGCACCTCTGAGGGAGAGCTGATGGCATTCATGCTCACTCAGGTTCATCTCCCCACATGCACATGATGTGCATGCTTCTATCTCGTCTGTAAAATGCAGACGTGGACTTCTGACCTAGTCATGCAGTGTCCTCCTTCTGAACAGGAGGGACAAACCACCTCTCTGAGCTGGAGTGAGAAGCCAGTGTTGGGAATGGTGGTTGCAAGGGGCTGGTCTGTGATGATTGCCCTGGGGCACTTTCCTTGGGGTGTCCAGTGACCACGGGCACAGACCAGACCCTGCTCTGCTGGTCCTTCAAGGCTATCCCAGGAGGACTGGCTGTGCGAGGACACTGCTGTGTGCGTTCCCCCACCCTGCACATTCAAACACTTGGTCTGTTCACTGGTGTTTTCCTCACCAGGGCGCTTTCTTGAGCTTGTTCTGGACAGCCACTTTGAAGGAAGACCTACGCCTTCAGGCACTGCCTCAGGAGGTCCCCTTGTCTGACGGAAACACTGTTATGGGGGCAAACTCTGTCAAAGTAGTGCCCATTGCCTGTCCCTGCCTATGATCACAGGACTGCCACACAGCAGGACTCTGACCAAGCTGCCAGTGCTCTCAGGCCTTGCACCAAAACAAGAGCTCAGAAAGAGAGTGTGGAAGTGAAAAGAGAGCAGCTCAGGAAAGACCAAGCGCTGGTGCTGCTTGGCAGTGCTCCTGTGCTGGGACTCTTTTCCCCTCCACCTGTGCACACAGGCACTGACCTGCAGCTCCAGAAAGGTCTCTCAGGAAGGATCTCAAACAAACCAGTCACTGCAGGGTCCTTTGATTTCTTTAAATGTACAGACAGTCTTGCTTCTCATTAACACACTCTCTGGATCACACAGGAAAGGTAGATCCTGATGCAGAAGTGGCATGAATAATGACATTGCTTTGTGGACCACATTATCATCAGTAAAACAAAAGAAAAAAAACAAAATCCCCCCCAAAACAAAAGCAACAAAAACTTCAGAAGACAGGTTGGGGCTGCAATGAGTTATATTATGAGTGATATGGAGATGATGATGAACAGTTTATTGCTTCTGAAAATCATCCCGTCCTCAGTTTCCACACTGCATCCTTGAGCTCCTGGTTCCTCATGCTGTAGATGAGGGGGTTTATGGCTGGAGGCACCACTGAGTAAAGAACTGCCATTACCAGATCCAGGGATGGGGAGGACATGGAGGGGGTCTTCAGGTAGGCAAATATGCAAGTGCTGATAAACATTGAGACCACGGCCAGGTGAGGGAGGCATGTGGAAAAGGCTTTGTGCCGTCCCTGCTCAGAGGGGATCCTCAGCACGGCCCTGAAGATCTGCACATAGGACACCACAATGAAAACAAAACACCCAAAGGCTAAACAGACACTAAGCACAATTAGCCCAACTTCCCTGAGGTAGGCATCTGAGCAGGAGAGCTTGAGGATCTGGGGGATTTCACAGAAGAACTGGTCCAAAGCATTGCCGTGGCAGAGGGGTAGGGAAAATGTATTGGCCGTGTGCAGCAGAGCAGTGAGAAACCCACTGCCCCAGGCAGCTGCTGCCATGTGGGCACAAGCTCTGCTGCCCAGGAGGGTCCCGTAGTGCAGGGGTTTGCAGATGGCAATGTAGCGGTCGTAGGCCATGACGGTGAGGAGAAAATACTCTGCTGTAATGAAAAAAACAAACAGAATGACCTGTGCAGCACATCCTGAGTGGGAGATGGCCCTGGAGTCCCAGAGGGAATTGGCCATGGCTTTGGGGAGAGTGGTGGAGATGGAGCCCAGGTCGAGGAGGGAGAGGTTGAGGAGGAAGAAGTACATGGGGGTGTGGAGGTGGTGGTCACAGGCTATGGCAGTGATGATGAGGCCGTTTCCCAGGAGGGCAGCCAGGTAGATGCCCAGGAAGAGCCAGAAGTGCAAGAGCTGCAGCTCCCGTGTGTCTGCGAATGCCAGGAGGAGGAACTGGGTGATGGAGCTGCTGTTGGACATTTGTTCACTCTGGGCTTGGGGAACTGTTGAAAGACGACATTGACAAGTTAGGGCAGACGACTTTGAGCCAGTTCTATGCTGTTTCTCAAAAAATCCCCTCAAAATTACTTCTCTTTTTTGGGAGGGATCTTTATTTAAATCCTCTTTATGAGCTCAGGTTTGTGCTGCTGAGTGAGGGCACTTTCTCTGAAGGGGCAGAAATCCTCATCTTTCACCTTGCTCTCAGCCTGGACACTGGTGAGCCCTGAGGGACAAAAGGGCTCCCTGATCCCTAATGCAGAGTCAGGAGAGCTGGTCTGCCCACGAGTGACCTGATGGTCATCATGCTGGTGCCCTGTAGTTATTGCAACTTTCTTCATCAGAGGTGATCTCACACACAATATACTTGAAGAAGAAACTGGATGTTTTTCAGCTCAGAAGAATTCAGTTTCAAAGTCCATTTCTCACAACTCTTCTCTGTTTCTCTAAGCAGCTGAGCAGAGAGTGATGCCGAGGGGTGGCCTGGCTCTCTGCTCCCTGGAATGTCCCTGCCGGGAGCCGTTTCTCTGTCTCCAAGTCTCCTCCCTGTCAGTGCTCACAGACCCCATCCCACCTGCTCTGTGCTCAGCTCTGCCCTGAAGACATCTCCTGGCAGCAGGGCTCTGCCCAGGGCACCTCCCTGTTAGCAGCTCCGCAGGAGTAGGTCAGAGAAGCACTGATGCTGCAAGCAAAGGTGATGGTGGTGCTGTCTGCTGGTAGAGGAGTGGGTGAAGGCACTTAGGAGGCTTCTGGCAGCTGTGTTGATCCCTCAGTGTAAGGGTTCAGGAGTCTCAGTGACTTCTTCCAACTTGACAGCTCCTCTCCCCTTTCCCTTAGAAGAAAGCTGAGAAGGTAGTCCCTGCCTTGACCTTCCTCTTGAAATGCTGCCTCCGCCATTTTCCTCGTGGTGATCTGGAGCACTAACCAGCCCTGCCTACACAGCACCCTCTCAATCAATATCAGAAGGCTCCTACCCTGTTGGGGGTCACTTCTTCCACCCACTCCTTCTCCATGGTGTGTAACGCCGTGGGGAGCTCCCTGGTCAGGCTGAGTGCTGACCCTGGCAGGTGGCAGAGTCCCTGTCATGGCACATGAGACCCCTGGGGCACAGAGACCCTGCTCTGAAGAACAGTCCTGGGCACCCCTGGGCTGTACACCCACCTTCACACCCTGCAGCCGTCCCTGTCCCTCTCATGCCCTGTCCCTCTGATGGTGCAGCAGGAAAACCCCGCTCTGGAGCTCGTCCTCCTCCTCTATAGAAGAGAGAGATCCCATAGGCTGTGGGTTATTTCAGCTTTAGGAGATCCCTCCATGAACTGCAGCTGCATTGGCCTGCACCCAGAGACTTACTGTGTCAAGGGCCGTGAAGATTTCTCCTCTTTTGACCTCTCAGCATCCTCCCAGGCCCATCTGCCGTTGGCCTTTCTCTTCCCCTCGCTGCCTGCAGGCAGTGCCCTCAGCCCTGCTGCGCTTTGCAGAGGAGCTGCTCCTGGGCAGAGCTGTCTCTCTGCAGCGCTGCCCGCTTGCCATGAGCTCCCTCCATCCCAGGAGCCCAGCTCAGATCAGCAGCAGAGGACCAGCCCAAGGCATTTTAATGACCCCTCTGGTGGGATTGGTCCCTGAACCTCAGACACTGAGAGGAAATTGAAGAACCTCTCCAGAAGTCCAAGTCAGATGCAAACTCCAAAGTTTCTTGGAGTGTTAACAGGTCCCACCGAGGACCATTACTGACGAAGCCTCCCCAGGGGCTGGTTAGAGCAGAAAGCTGGAGGCAGAGATGACAGGTAGACAAAGGCAATGTAAATGTGGAACAGATTCTGAGTAATCCTGGATGTCTTGTATCAAGTCAAAGGGACAAGCTGGACCCCCCAGCCCCTGGGAAGGGAGATCCTGTCCCTCACACATTGCTCAGGGCTCTTCCTGGGGCAGTCTGATGTGAGGATGGGCAATGTCAAGGGCAGGACCAGGGTCCAACACCTCCCAGTCTCCTGGGTGGGGAAGGGGAGGCCATGAGACTCTAGTGCTGTAAGGATGAGGTGCTCCCCCATAGGCATCAGTGGCAGAGACAACACCCATAGCCAAGGGGAGAAAGAGGTCATCTCTGTTGGGGGCTTTTCAGACTTTCTTCATCCCTCTATCCTCTTCACTGCAGGCCATTGTCCTTTGGTGTCCCACACCTGTACCTCCTCCTCCTCCTCGAATCATCATAGAATGGTTTGGGTTGGGAGGGAGCTCAAAGATCATCTAGTTACAACCCCCCTGCTGCGGGCAGGGACACCCTCCACTAGACCACGTTGCCCAAAGCCTCATCCAACCTGTTCTTAAACACTTCCAGGGATGGGGCATCCATTCAGGAGGATCTGCTCCATGATCTTGCCAGGCACGGAGGTGCCTGGTGCCTCTTTCTCTGCAGGCTGTAGACATCCACCCTGCTACCACACCTTGCTCTCACCTCAGCATCTCCCTTCCTTTACTGATATCTCTCCACCCTCCCTGGCTGTTCCTTGAAACACAAAGCCTTGGGCTGATCCAGTTTCCCTCTGGGTGACTTCATACACCATGGCCCCGCCCTTTGAGTGACGTTTCTTCATGTCCAGACTAGGCCTCCTCAGCTGCACTTTGTGGCATTACTTCTTTCTCATGCTCTATCTCACTACAAAGGGAAGCTCTATCATCTCTGAAGCAACTCTTCAAGCACTCTCAGGCCACTCCTGTACTGCCTGGAGCCTCCACACTGCTGGGCCAAAGAACGCCCAGTCCCTTGACCACCCTACACAGGTCATGTGCACTAGGTCCCAAGCCTCACCTTGGCAGACCTCCACTTGACACTCTCCACTTCCTCCCTACTTCTCCAAAACGGGGAGCCACACCCTGGGACACACCCATGTGTGTAGGCCACACCAATGTGAGTTGAGGGGGATGATAAGGCAGGTTGTTTGAGGGGCCCATGTTCCTCCTAATGCAGCCCCGTGACGCAGCAATGCCCCTAATGCAACACTGTAGTTGGTGAATGTCTGCTGTGGACCTCCTGATGAGGCAGAGGAAGTAGATGAGGCCTTCTTCAGACACCTGGAAGAAGCCCCATGTTTGCAGGCCCTGATCCTCATGGCAGACCTGCACTATCCCAGTATTGACTGAAGGGGCAACACAGCAAGGTGAAAGCCATCCAGGAGGTTTCTGGAGTTCACTGACAACACCTTCCTGAGAACGGTGACTGAGGAGCCAGTGAGGGGGGCGGTCCTTCAGGACGTCATACGTCAAAACAAGGAAGAGCTGGTCAGGGATGGAATATCGGGCGCGAGAAAGTAGAGTTGAGGTTCCTGAGGGAAGGGAACAAGGCAAAGAGCAGGACTTGAGGAGAGACAGCTTTGGCGTGCTGAGGAACCTGCTTGGAAGAATCCCATGGTTTAGGGTCCTGCAGAGAAGAGGGAAGAGCTGTTTGCTAGACAAGGATCTCCTCTTCAAGCTTCATAACAATACACCCAGACATGCAGGAAGTCAAGCAACATTGCAGGAGGCTGGACTGGGTAAGAAAGGAGCCCCTGACAAAAATCAAGCAGGAAGAGGAAGCCCAGAGAAGGTGGAAGCTGGCTGCCTTCCAGCCTCAATGGTTCTGTGATTTGGCGATGGAGAGAGCCGTTGTGGTGGGTTGACCCCAGCTGGATGCCGAGTTCCCACCAAAGCCTCTCTATCACTCCCCCTCCTCAACTGCACAGGGGAGAGAAAAGATAACAAAAGGCTTGTGGGTTGAGATAAGGACAGGGAGAGATCGTTCACCATTTACCATCATGGGCAAAACAGACGCAACTTAGAAAAAAATAATCCAATTTATTACCAAGTGAAACAGAGTAATAAGAAATAAAACCAAATCTCAAAACACCTTTCCCCCACACCTCCCTTCTTGCCGGGCTCAACTTCACTCCCGATTTCTCTACCTCCTCCCCCTCAGCGGAACAGGGGGACGGAGAATGGGGGTTCTGGTCAGTTCATCACACATTGTCTCTGCCCCTCCTTCCTCCTCACGGAGGACTCCTCACACTTCCCCCGCTCCAGCGTGGGGTCCCTCTCCTAGGAGACAGTCCTCCGTGAACTTCTCCAGCTTGAGTCCTTCCCACAGGCTACATTTCTTCATGACCTGCTCCAGCGTGGGTCCCTTCCACGAGGTACAATCCTTCAGGAACAGACTGCTCCAGCATGGGTCCCCCAGCGGAGTCACAAGTCCTGACAGAATAACCGCTCCAGCGTTGGCTCCTCTCTTCATGGGTCCACAGGTCCTGCCAGGAGCCTGCTCCACCCCACAGGGTCACAGCCTCCTTCAGGTGTCTCCACCTGCCCCAGTGTGGGGTCGTCCGTGGGCTGCAGGTGGATATCTGCTCCACCATCAACCTCCATGGGCTGCAAAGGAATCTGCTCTGGCGCCTGGAGCACCTCCTCCCCCTCCTTCTGCACTGACCTTGGTGTCTGCAGAGTTGTTCCTCTCAAATAGTCTCAGTCGCTCTCTTTTTCTTCCTTCTTAAATATGTTATCACAGAGGCACTGCCACAGTTGCTGATAGGCTTGGCCTTGGCCAGCATTGGGTCCGTCTTGGAGCCGGCTGGCATCAGCTCTATTGGACACAGGGGAAGCTTCTAGCAGCTTCTTGCAGATCCACCCCCTGTAGCCCTCCCGCTACCAAATACATGACTCTGTGTGTGTGTGTTTGTCTGTGTGTATGTGTTTCTCCATGGGGTAACTGGAGGGATGAGGGAATCCCAGGGCCAGCTCCTGGATAGATGGAGAGTTTAAGATCAGCTCCTGGAGACATCACTACTGTACGTATGGGCTTTCCCATAGCCCCTGCAGAAACTGTGATACATGTTCATACCCGCATCTTCCAAAAGCCTTCAAAATCGTGTGAATCCTGGTGAATTTTGAATGTGTGCTTGCTTTCATCCTAGGACTGCTGACTCCCCAAAAGCCTCACAATCATTGCACCAGAAATTGCATTAAGTTTTCTGATAGGTGTCCAGAGGGAAAGGCAGCTCGAGGAGAGTGGCATGACTACTGCATGCAGGGAAGGGAATACAATGATTTGGCTAGCAGGCAAGGATTTGGGTCCTCTGTGCTGTAGGCACTACGAGGGACACCATACAAGGCAGTGGTGCGTGCTCAGCGTGAACAAGGTCAACTGCATCTGAGGCCGTGGTAGGAGAAGCTCTGCCACCCCAGACATCTTGAGTTTTCATCCCCCTGCAGTGAGCCGTGGTGTGGTGACATCTGGACCGGTGTGTCCCTCTGTGGGAATTGCTGCTGTAGAGAGGTGGGGAGGAACTGGAGAGTGCCCCGAGGAGGTCTGCACATGTCCTGTACTTTAGGCCTCAACCCCATCTTTGCCGACCTCTTCCATACCCACTCAACCCTGGGAACATGCCGCTCCTGGAGAACCACTGCGCCCTCCAGGCAGCTCCAGATTCCTCTCCTAGACGATGGGTGTCCTTAATGTCACCTGTGTGAGAGCCCCGGGCACACCCCTCAGTTACACTCACCATCTTACCTGTCATCAGACACCGACTGGTGACGCATAAATCCCGTCCGACGTCTCGTCTCTAAAAGGTCACAAACAGACACTGAGCTTTTTGCTCCCAAACACATGGAGGAAGAGGAATTTCAGTGGGGCAGTTCCTCATGCCTCTTTGGAGAAAGAGCCCAGACAGAAAGCACTGCACCGGGGAGATCCCACGGTATTATCAAGATGCTACGAGTCACGCTAACTCTGAGCAGTGTTGAACATACTTTTATAAAGGCAGCCAGGCTCACTTATACATGCAAAGTTGGTACATGACTCAGATACAGTGACGTAAATGCAAATATTTGTGAAGAAAGAAACATAAAAACCGTGAATGAAAAATATCAACAGCATGATAATTATAATGATATTATAATGATATTTAAACCAAATGAAACCAAACCAAAAAAAACCCCAAAAACCCAACCTCACAACAAACAAACAAACAAAAGCTGGAATCAGATACACTGGGAATCATTTGTGGACAGAGGTGGTAATTCTGTCACTGTAGCAAAATGTCCTTGGAATCATTTTCTCAAGGGCATCCTTGAGCTCCCGGTTCCTCATGCTGTAAATAGTGTGTCACTACTGGAGGTACCACAGAGTACAGAACAGCTACCACCAGATCCAGAGATGGGGAGGAGATTGGGGGGACTTCAGGTGGGCAAACACGGTACTGCTGCTAAACAGGGAGACCACGGCCAGGTGAGGGAGGCATGTGGAAAAGGCTTTGTGCCGTCCCTGCTCAGAGGGGATCCTCAGCACGGCCCTGAAGATCTGCACACAGGACACCACGATGAAAACAAAACACCAAATGCTAAACAGGCACTAACCACAATAAACCCAGCCTCACTGAGGTGGACATCTGAGCAGGGGAGCCTGAGGACCTGGGTGATTTCATGTCGGAACAGGTCCAGGGCATTGCCCTGGCAGAGGAATAGGGAACAATTATTGATACTTGGCAGGAGAGAAATCCCCATATTGCTATGCTGCTGGAGGCATTGACCCACAAATCTCGAATGCTGACATGTGGGAGTTTCAGGCCAGAGGGACCTTCACACCCTCGCGCCTTTGGCCAACAGAAAGGCAAGGTCTGCATCTGGAGCAGAATAAACCGCATGCATGAGGACCATGACGTGCCTGGCTGAGGAGTGTCCTGAGGAGAAGGGCATGGGGTTATGATGGATGCCATATGAGCCAGTGGGTTTCCCATTTTGAAAGGTGGATGGAGAAACTGGAGAATGTCCAGAGGCAGTTTGTCATGATGAGAGTTGGGGCCTAAAGCATGAGCCGTGTGGAGAGGCAGAAGGAACTGGGTCTCTTTAGTCTGCTGAAGGTGAGGAGCAGGGCACTCAAAGGCAGCTGAATCCTGGCAGAGGCAACAGCCACAAGTTTCCTCCTGGGACCTTCACACTGGGCCTTCAGAAAGAGTGAACAGAGGGTGCTGCTGACGGCAGCAGGACACCCAGAACTCTCTGTGATCTCCATCTTTGGAGGTCTTCAGTTTCCAGCCAAGCTGACTGTGGGACTGGCGATACCCCACCCTTTGCTGGGAGGCTGGACCAGAGATCCCAGCGCTCCCTTTCCCAACAACCCTTCCATAAGCCTGTGCCTTGCAGTGTGCCCCAGGAGAAAGGATTCAGCTGGAGGTGGGGGTCTCTGCAGCAGGGGGTCATAGGACGATTCAGGGTGGAATGCTCCTGTACTCAGGAGGTCTCTAGTTCTACCTTTGGTTCCAAGCAGGGCCAGCTCGGAGGTCGGAGCAGGTTGCTCCATAGACATCAGCATCCCAGTACAGAGGCTGCACGTGTGCCAGGCATTGAATCCACCGTTATGGAAATGGACACAAAGCCTTTGAGCGGCTCCTTGAACCCAGGAATCGGTATGCCATGCCTCCCGAGCTTCCCAGGAACACCTAAGCTTTCTGTGCAGAGGAATGCGAGTCCACTTTCCCTGTCCTGGCCAGTCTCCTGGCAAATGTGGTGCTGTAGGTTCTGAAGAGAACCAGAAGAATCTCTTTGAGGAGGTTAGTTTCATTTTACATGCTGAATTGCAGGGCAGATGAAGGGAGCTCAGAGCTTCCAGGTTCCCTGCCGCACAGTTAGGACATCAGAGACTGGAAATGCAGGTAGCGGTGTTGTGTTAGCGTACACCACGTGGAAATGTTGTCTTCCTTTGTGCTTTTGCATAAGCTGGGGTCTGTCCCTTGGCCGCCTGTGGCTAAAAAAGCAACAGCTCCCCTCTTCCACCTCCCTCTCCTCCACACAACAGGGAGGAGAGAGATGAAGCAGGGATAATTTAAGGGCAATACTGTCTAAGAAGTGTAATATTGAAATGGTAACAGTGAGAGAAGCAGCACTGCGTTTTAAGAACTTCATGCCAGAGGCTAACTGCTGAGAACTTATGGCTCTTTTGTAAAGTAGAAATGAATGTTGGGAATGAAATTGAAGTGCTTTGATTAATCCTAATGAAGAAAAAGAAGGAATTCCCTTACAGCACTGTGCTGTTCGTGTTATTAGTGACAGGACCACTAATTCCTTAAACATCCTTGAGAGCTTCTTTATTTTCCTCCTTTCCAAAGCTTAGTCTACTCAGATTGCCAGAGGACTACCTCCAATCTCTGCAACCCAAAGCTCTCCAGCCTTCTCTCATCAAAGGTCTTTTACCCCGGGACATATCTCACCATCACTTCAATACGCTGCCCGGGGTCTATTTTTCAGGTGGGTGAGGTCAGGCTATTCCTTTGCAAAGCCTTCCCTACAAAAGTCTTGTCTAGGTGCTGATCCCACTGTAGCACCTCATGCTGGGCACCACTCCAGCCTCCTTCTGCAGAGCTCCAGTGGATGGGCAATTTTCCTGTTTCTGTCCTACCCATTCACCTTCCCAATCTTTTTGTATTGTTTGCTTATCGAATATTGTCTCAGGAAACACATTTGTCCTCCACAGCATCAGCCATTTGCAATTGCAGGCTGAGATATTTCCCCTCGTGGAGCAGACATTGTGCAAAGCTGCTCCGTTTGGGGAAACCCACTTCATGCTGCATAGGCATTTGGGCTACAACCCCCCACTGGCTCATTTTTTAAAGAGACAGTTTCAGACTGGCAAAGCAGATTCAGCACATAAATGCGTGTGCTGGTTTTGGCTGGGACGGAGTTAATTTTCTCCGTAGTAGCTTGCATGGGGCTGCGTTTTGGATGTGTGCTGAAAACAGTGTTGATAACACAGGGATGGTTTAGTTACTGCTGAGCAGTGCTTGCACGATGTCAAGGCCTCTTCTGCTCCTCACCCCGCCCCACCAGTGAGGAGGCTGGGGGTGCACAAGAAGTTTGGAGGGGACACGGCTGGGACAGCTGACCTCACCTGACCAAGGGATATTCCATACCATATGACATCGTGTTGAGCCATAAAAGCTGGTGGAAAAAGAAGGAAGGAGAGGGCATTGGGAGTGACGGTGTGTGTCTTCCCAAGTAACCATTGCGCGTGATGGAGCCCTGCTTTCCTGGAGATGGCTGAACACCTGCCTGCTGATGGGAAGTGATGGAGGAATTCCTTGTTTTGCTTTGCTTGTGTGCACGGCTTTTGCTTTACCTAATAAACTGCCTTTATCTCAGCCCCCCAGTTTTCTCACTTTTACCCTTCCGAGTCTCTCCTGTCCCACCAGGGTGGGGAGTGAGCAAGCTGCTGTGTGGTGCTTAGTTGCCGACTGGTATTAAACCATGGCAAAAAGACACTCCATGGGTCCCTGGGACTCTATCCCAGTGCTGGACTTTCCCCCCGGTGACTTTTTTTTTTATTCTTTCTGTCAAGTTAGTGAAGCATTACACAACTCAGTGCAAGACATCATAGCAGGGGAAGATGACCTTCATGACTTTTAATGTTTTTAGGTTGATTCCATGCGGTGACACTCTAGACAGTCCATGGGGTCTAGCAAGTGATTTCTCAAACCTGAGGGTAGTCATCTCTTCATCGGTTGTGTCACCTTTGGGCCTCCTTGACTGCTGACCACGATTCGGCTATTTCCCTTTAACTTTACATTGGTCAGACAGAGCTTGAAGGAGCTGTTTGCATTAATCATGGTGGGGCATGACATACCAGGAATGGCTCAGGCCACCTTCCCCCTTCTTGAGGAGGATGGAAGCCAGGCTGGACATGTGGGGTTTTTTGGGGCAAATGTGGGATGCCTTTTTTCAGACAACCACGTACCCCAGTGGGGCATTTGGGACTATTTGGGGCTATTTTACATACTCTGTAGTATCACTTTGTCCATAGGAGTCTCTTCAAGGCAATTCTCACTTCCTTGTTCCTCAGGCTTAAACATGGGGGTCACAATTGTGTAGAACAGGGCAAGGTACTTGTCAGGGTCTACAGAATCCCTTGACCGTCGCTTTAAGTAGACGATTGTGGCTGAGCCATAGAAGAGCGTCACCACCGCGAGGTGTGAAGAGCAGGTGGAAAAGGCTTTGTGTCTGCCCAGAACCGAAGGTATTCTCAGAATTGCCCTGATAATTTTCATGTAAGAAATAACTATGAAGGAGAAGGGAAGGATCGCAAAGACCAGGATGATGGTGTACAGCATCACTTGGTTCCAGAAAGTGTCTGCACAGGCCAGTTCCAGCAGAGGGGGGACATCCCAGAAAAAGTGGCGAAGGTCCAGGGATGCACAGAAGGGCAAAGTGAACACCTGGTAGGTCTGTCCTACTTGCACTGGTACGACGACCACCCATGACCCCACCAGCAGTCTGATGCAGACAGACACCCCTGCTCATGATGAGGGTGTAGTGCAGGGGGTCACAGATGGCTATGTAGCGGTCGTAGGCCATGGCAGCCAGGAGAAGGCATTCGATGCTGCCCAACAAAACCAGGAAATAGAGCTGGGCAGCACAGCCAAGCAAGGAGATCCTGCCGTCTTCCATCAGGAAACCCACCAGCATTTTTGGCAGTGACTGACGTGGAGCAGATCTCCAGGAAGGACAGGTTCCTCAGGAAGAAATACATGGGGCTGTGGAGGCTTGAGTCCAGCACTGTGATGAGTGCAATCAGGCTGTTCCCTGTGAGAGCCACGAGGTAGATGAGCAGCAATATGGTGAAGCACAGGCCCTGCAGGCTGGAGTGCTCAGAAGGTCCCAGGAGAATGAATCCAGATCCAACGGTGTGGTTCTCCAAGCCTTTTCTTTGGGGCATTTTCCCTATGCAGAGCAAGCCAAACCACAGCCTCTTAGAGGATGCTGATGGCTTGTCCACCATCACGTACACTCCAAGCCTGGAGAAAGATTACAAACATCAGCAGACACGTGATTGCAGGGTTAGGCAAGCTTGACCAAGATATGCATGAACGTTTGGCAATCTAACATGGGTTGCTTGCTGCAGGGAGGTTTGTAAAGGGAGGAGAGAACAGAATCCTTGAGCCTGAATGTCTGGGTTTTGTCACATGGATAACAGAAATTTGACTTTCTTTTTTTAGAGGTGATTTTATTACCTAGAATATCTGGTGAGAGATGAGAGAAAAGGAAGAGAATGGATCAATACTAGCCCCTTTAAGAACAGTCTTGCTTACGTTCCTTGTCCAGACCTTGTAGGAGCTGCACTGAATGTAAGAACATTAAGAAGACATAGGGTGAAAAGGAGGAGAGGGATGAAAAAGGGGAAGAGAAAGCAAGGCTGGGCTGGGCACGGAGAGGCAATCAAAACAAAGCAAGGCAAGGCATGGCTTGATTCTTAGACCTTAGTGAGAGACATTAATCCCAGCATTCCTCATGTGTAAGAGCTCATCTCTTGATACTGTGTCCACACACAAAGATCTGGGAGAATATATTTAGATCCGAATCATTCATTTTTACATGGCAAAGGGTGAATCCCATCAAAATTAAAACAGGCTTCTGTCCGTCAAGGAATCGAGTAATACTGATGCATCCATGGGACTTCTTAACAAGACAGATGAGCAGCAGTCTCTGCATCAACCACAAGATTTCAGGGTGCTAAAAGACACGTTTATGCAAGCAATCAAACGGCTTCATGCAGTTTTCAGTCATACAGAGAAGAAGGTGATTAAAATTGGGTCATGTCCTGACGATACCCACTTTTTCTGAACAGGTCAGACTTTTGTAACTTCTCCATGAGTCCTGAATTATTCAGCTTTCCTAAGTTTCCTGCTCTGTCACTTGGATTTCTGACAGCTTACAAATCCAGCCGAGGGCCCATTCGCTCTGATCCCAGCCCTGCAATGCTTCCCTCTCCCCTGCAAGCCCTCGCAGAAGCAGAGCAATGCTCTTGCTGCCTGGGGAACTGAGCCTTCCCTTTGCATTTCCCACCTTCCCAGAGCATCAAGACTTCTTGCTGGGTTCACTTGCAGGATGTGAGCTCCAAGCAAGCAGCACTGCAGTAGCAGGTGTCTTCCTATGAAGAAGAGACTCAGCTGAAAGATGTTTAAGAAGCTCAGTTTGACATGGGGAAGGAATATGCTCTTCCAGGCAGAGGACTGAGGATGCTGGCGGTGTCTCCCCAGCCATCGCTAACTCCCTTTGCAAAGTCTTCTTAAACTCTGATGCATTACTGAGGAGAACAGCAGGTCATAAAACATGGAATTAAAGCATTCAGATTAGCCAAATGAAAAACACAGAAGGGTTTTCTCACGAGAAAAATCTGGATTCACAAAAACATGTGGTCCTAGTAGTTTGATTCTTTTTCCAAGGCATTCCTGCCTTTTTCCTGTGAGTTTTATGTATCTCACAGAGGTTTGTTCCTTTGTTACCTTTGTTTCCAAGACAACATTGGGGTTGGTGTGAGGGAAAAGTCACCATGATTGTTTTCTAATCTACCTACTGATTCATGTAAGTGTACCGAAAAAAAGAAATACCTTTGTTTTCTGAAAAAACTGTGAGATACCCACATGTATGTTAAATTAAGGCTTTAACTCAAAGCACCCATTTGTATGCAGGTTATCCACATGCCAGCATTTCCTGGTCATTTCAAAATGCCCTCAGACATACAGCCTATTCTTTGTAACTCTCCGATGTCTCAGCGCTTCGCAAGATCACAGGTAGAGCAGAGTTCCGGCCAGCTTTGCTGACGGGAAACTGCCAGAGAACTTCTCATACGGTGACTGTCTCACAGGCGGCATTTCTCAGAGCTGAAGGAAGCCCGTTCCAGTGAGCCCGGCCAAGCTGGACAGATGCCTGCAGCTGCTGCTGGCGGTGTCTGTGCTGCCACACTATCTCCGCATTTCAGGGCAGGCCAAAAGGCACTTACCGTTGTCAGGAGCCAAGAGGCAGGAGCACACTCCTCAGTCCCTGATGCTGCAGGAGGCAGCGGTGACCTCTTTTTCTCTCTGTCATTCCCTGGAAACCACCTGGGATTTCAGGAGGTCTCTGCTCTGGTGTCCTGCTCACAACAGAATCAGGTATGGAGTCAGACAGCGTTGCTCAAGGCTTTATCCAGTTGGGGCTGGAAAACACCCAAGGTGTGAAACCAGTTCCAATGCTTGGATACCCTCGTGGAGAAAAAGATTTTCCTTATCTCTGCGCTGAACCTGCCTTATTCCATCATCTAACTCTTGTCTGTTTTCCCCCTGCCGAGCACCATGGTGACCAGACTGGCTCCATCTTCCCGAAGAAGTCTCCGTAGGGACTGGCAGGCTGCTACGAGGTTCCTGAGGCCGCCTCTTCTGCAGGCTGAACAAGGTTCTTCCCCTCAGTTTCTCCTCCCAGGCATGTGCTCCAGCCCCTGAGCATCTCGGAGGCCTCCCACTGCGCTCGCTCCCAGTTATCAACATCTTCCTCCATGGGGTGGCTTGACTGGCCAACAGCCCAGCAGGCACACAGCTGCTCACTCCCTCCTCCTCCTCCCCCTCCCCAGGGGGGGCCCCAAACTTGACACAGCAGCGTACAGGTGGTCTACAGAGCGATAAGCAGGGGGACACAGTCGCTTCCCTCACTCTCCTGCTGACACTCCAGTTCACACACTCCAGGACACCGCTGGTGACCTTTGCTAGCAGGTCGCACAGTGGGATTGATCGTTGTCGTTTGTCCCCCAGCACCACCAGGGCCTTTGAGGCAGGGCTGATCCCCAGCCAGGCATTCCTCAGCCCCGGCCACTGCTGGTGTCAGTCTGTCCCAGGTGCAGGACCTGGCCTTTGTCTGTCTTCTCTGTCATGAAGTTCCTGACAGGACAGTCCTTCTGCCTGGCACGTTTCCCCTGAACAGCTTCACTAAGGCACAGGAACGATCCCCCCCCCCATTTAGTGTCATTGACACACGTGGTGAGAGTTGCCTCCTCCAGGTCATGGATGCAGGTGATAAACTGCACAGGGCCCAGGAGCATCCCCTGTGCTGCCCCACGATGCCCCAGGATGTCTCACTGGCCTCCACGTAGGGTATGACCCCTTCACCACTGCGCTCCCAGCCTGATCATCCAGCTGGTGTTTTACCCATCTGTTTGTCTACCCCTCCAGACTGTAATGGCCTAACGTGGGAGCAAGAATAGTGAGGGAGATCATGCCATGTGTCTTGCTGAAGCTGACGTAAACGATGGCCCCTCTTCTCGCCTCATGCATAACTGCAGCTAGTTTGTCATGAAGGCAACCAGGTTGGTGAGGCATGATATACCCTTGGGAAGTCCATGCTGACAGCTTGTGGACACGTTCTTCTCATCTGGGTGCCCAGATATGTCACCTGAGAAGACTCTACCTGATGGCACACTCCTCACCAAAGTGAGCTGGTGCAGCCTGGGGTTCCCTGCGTCGCAATGTTGGCCACTTTCCAAGACGGGTGCAGATTTGCACGTCCTCACTCACAAGAGACCTCTACCAAGCCTGTGAACTTTGAAAAGGGATATTCAAAAGAAATATTGATCTTCCCCTGTACCTTCATCATCACTACTCTGCCCATTATATGGAGTTTTTAATTTCCCTGATCTTTCCTATATTTTCACCTCTCCTGATAACAACAACCATTTCTAAAGTCATCTTTCCAGCAGACTGTCTAGACAAAGGCCTTTTCCATTATGCTCCAGTTTTCGCCTCCCCTTACTCTTTGTTCCTTCACATTCCTGTCACCCACCCCAAGCTGCTGTTTTGACATCAGGGAGTTAAATGCTTGCCCTGTGATTAAGTAGCTGTCCTGGTTTCAGCAGGGATAGAGTTAATTTTCTTCCTAGCAGTTGGGATAGTGCTGTGTTTTGGAGAGTATTGTTGATAACACACTGATGGTTTTAGTTGTTGCCAAGCAGTCAAAAACTTTTCATCTTCTCATATGGCCTGCCAGCGAGAAGTTGGGGGGCACCAAGGAGCTGGGAGGGGAGACAGCCAGGACAGCTGACCCAAACTGACCAAAGGGATATTCCATACCTTATGACATCATTCTCCATATAGAACTGGGGGCTTGCCAGGAGACGGGGCAGGTTGGGATCTTGCTGAGCATCGACTTCAGGTGGTGAGAAACTGTGCTGTTCATCACTTGTTTTGTATAGTCTATTATTATTATTGTTGTTATTACTAACATCATCATCATCCTTTTCTGTCCTATTAAACTGTCTTTATCTCAACCCATAGAGATTTCCTTTTTTCCATTTTCAGTCCTCTCCCCCATCCCAGGAAGGGGAGTTAGAGAACAGCTGTGGGGTTGGTTTAGGTGCCGACCAGATTAAATCACGACACTAGTCCAATTTGCTCTTTAGCCAACTCTTTAGCTGTGTTTATATCTAGCTTTTGGCACCTACCTGTCTAAAACATTCCTCATATGATTATCCCTTGGAGAAATGCAACATCATTAGAGGCAGCTTGTAGTAAGCATATGGTGCAGAGTGTGTTTTATTGTCGATGAAACTTTATCGTGCTTGACTTTTCTTTGCTTGCAAATAGGAAAAAAAAAATATACGTGCAGCCATTTCTCTAAGGAAAGCAAGTGCGGGTTGGTACAAAGGAGCTGTAACATCCAGCTGCAGAATTCAGTGGAGAAGTCTGATGTAAGGAAAAGTCCCCGGTGGCCAATGAGAGAAATGGTGGGGCTGGGGAGCTGAGGTGAAGGTTGTCCATGCTGTGTCAGACCTCAAGGGAGTGCTTTTCCTCCTGTCCAGGCGTCCTTAGGAGAGACCCTGGAGCAATATCTACTGAGGAATGCTGCCATCACCTCTTCTCTAAACTGAAAAGTGGTAAAATACACCCTTGGAAATAAAAGCTCCTCTTTGTTAGAAGTTCTTTGAAATCTTTCTCCATAACTACACTAGGAAACAGCTCCAATTATCTGTACAACTCTTGAAGACTTGAAGAAAATCACAGGGAGAGAGATGGCTCGTTAGGGCTTGCTTGATTTTAATGAGTCCCATGGTGTATTTGGTGCTGAGTAACAAACCCCAGGTACTGAGAGGAGATTGCACAAACCTCTCAAAGACTCAGTGTAAAAGGAAAAAACCCAGAGTACCTTGAAGCATTGAGTCCCACTGAGCACCATGACCAGCAAAGGCTCCCCGAGGACTCGTTAGAAGGGATAATTGGAGGCCATGATTGCAGGCAGGCAAAGGTAATGTACAGGCAGCTGAGATGCAGAGGAAGCCCTGCTTTTGTTTGATGAAGCAGAAGGGCCAAGGCCTGACCCCCAGCCCCTGGGAAGGCAGATCCTGTCCTTCACGCCTTGCTCAGGGCTCTTCCTGGGGCAGTGGGATGTGGGGGGTGTCGTGCTGAGTGAAGGACAACGGGATGGCAGTTCCCAGCCTTACTGGGGGTGTGCAAGGAGGCAACGAGCGCCCCCCAGTGCCTTAGGACAACATGTCTCCTCACAGGCCTTGGTGGCAGAGATGATTGCCAAGGGGACACAGACTTGGGTTCTCTTGGCGACTTCCAGCCTTGCCAGCGCCCTTTGCCATCTCCACCACACGTTGTCCTACGCTGTCCCACAGCTGCTTCTTTTCCCTGCACACCGTAGACACCCATCTCACTTCCTCACCTTGCTCTCACCCTGGCATTTCCATACATTCACGGACATCTGTCCACCCTCACGCTCTGTTCCTTGAAACACAAAGAGATGGACTGATCTCACACTCCTTCGGGATGACTTCTTGTACCACAGCACTACCCTTGGAGTGACAGTTCTTCCTCCTCATGTCCAGTCTCCACCTTCCACGCTGCACTGTGTGGCAGCGTTTCTCTCTCCTGTTGTTTCCTACCTCCAAGGAAAGCTCCACCATCTGAGAAACAACCCTTCAGGCAGGCATCCCAACCCACCAGTCTTCTTGAGGCCTTTCACCTGACCAGGCAGAAGTAACCTCACCATGATCTCCCAAGGCTGCTAGCCTTTCAGCTTCTCAGATGATAGACACGACCAAGCCGTGTGCCTGCTGCTGTCCCATCATGTTCTCAGGCAGAACAGACATGACCACCAAGATATAAGCCCCCTTCCTGGACTAAGCCTAGGTCCTTTGGCAGATGGGATCTCACAGACAATGTGCCAACCAGGTGCCTTCTGCTGGCCTGTCAGAGACGCTGTCAGATGTGAGCTTTAAAGCACATATCCCAGCCATGGGCCAAGGTCTGGCCTATCAGCTATTTCAGAGTGAAGTGACCTCAGAGTCCCTTTCTCAGCCACGTTCCTGCTGCTGGCCTATCACCTCCAGAGGCAGAACTGACCTCACCTCCCCATTTGCTTCCTACTGGATTATGAGGTACTTATACACAATTGACCACATCATACCATACCCAACCATCACCCTCTTTGTGGCCCAGTACCTGAGCAGGTAAAAGTAAGCTGCTTTCATCAAATTTATCCAGTAGATTTCCTACCAACAATTTGAGTGGAGAAATGTTCCTCAGAGGAACTGCTGTATTTCTACCGCTGCATTTTATATCTCTACTGCTGCCTCTTTGTTTTGTCGATTCTGTCTCCAAAAGCTCTCCAAGGGAGAGACTCATGGAATCATCAAATAACTCAGGTTGGAAGAGAGCCCTGAAGTTCATCTTGTCCGGCTATCCTGCTCAAGGCAGGGTTAACCTGATGAGGTCGCTCAGAGGCTCTGCCCAGTTTGGCATCATCCACAAAGGAGCTGAAAATGCCCTCTGTCACATTATACAGGGAGTTAATAAAGACATTCAACGGGTTGGCCCAATCCGACTGTATAGAGACTATGGAGACCATGTCAAAGCCCTTGCTAAGGTCTAGGTACGAAACATGCCCTTCTTGCCCCTACCCATATGGGTTTGGCAGTCCCTTCCTTCTCCTTCAAGTGCCTGTAAATCCCTGCAGGTGTATTTGGCCCATCACCTTCTCAGGGACTAAGGTGAGGTTGACCAGCCTGTAATTCTCCCAATCCTCCTCCTTGCCCTTCTTGAAGAAATGTTTGATGTCTGCCTTTTCTGAGGATCCCAGAACCTCTCTGATTGCTCTGACACGTTTGAGGGCACAATCCAGAAAGGGTGACGCGAGCAGACAGGAGTATTTGCAATGAGCCTGTCCAAGGCGGCTGAGAGGAATCTCAAGGGGAAGTTGGGGGTTGTTCCTGCAGTCACAAATAGAAACGTCAAGGCCCTGTGAGATGTCCGCACCTGAGCTGGCCTCATTGACTCCTCATATACACAGGGGTCTTCAGAGCCACGAGTCCTTCCCTTGCAGACACAGAGGCAGTGCATCGCAGCAGTCACAGTGTCTCTCTGGCCTCTTGTTGCCACTCCGGGAGGAGGCTGGGAGGCACCTCAGCCCTGCAGTGTGTCGCCCTGCCCTGCACTCATCTGAGATGCCCCACGGCATGAGGAATGGACACCGGGACTTAGGTCCAAGGAAGCCCATCCCAGTGCTGCATTCAGGTGGTTTCCCAGGGAAAGTTACTCTCACAGTGAAGTGACCTCAAGACACTGTCTGTCCCACAAGCCTTCATGGCACCTCTGAGGAACAGCTGATGGCATTCATGCTCACTCAGGTTCATGTCCCCACATGCACATGATGTGCATGCTTCTATCTCGTCTGTAAAATGTAGACGTGGACTTCTGACCTAGTCATGCAGTGTCCTCCTTCTGAACAGGAGGGACAAACCACCTCTCTGAGCTGGAGTGAGAAGCCAGTGTTGGGAATGGTGGTTGCAAGGGGCTGGCCTGTGATGATTGCCCTGGGGCACTTTCCTTGGGGTGTCCAGTGACCACGGGCACAGGCCAGACCCTGCTCTGCTGGTCCTTCAAGGCTATCCCAGGAGGACTGGCTGTGCGAGGACACTGCTGCGTGCGTTCCCCCACCCTGCACATTCAAACACTTGGTCTGTTCACTGGTGTTTTCCTCACCAGGGCACTTTCTTGAGCTTGTTCTGGACAGCCACTTTGAAGGAAGACCTACGCCTTCAGGCACTGCCTCAGGAGGTCCCCTTGTCTGACGGAAACACTGTTATGGGGGCAAACTCTGTCAAAGTAGTGCCCATTGCCTGTCCCTGCCTATGATCACAGGACTGCCACGCAGCAGGACTCTGACCAAGCTGCCAGTGCTCTCAGGCCTTGCACCAAAACAAGAGCTCAGAAAGAGAGTGTGGAAGTGAAAAGAGAGCAGCTCAGGAAAGACCAAGCGCTGGTGCTGCTTGGCAGTGCTCCTGTGCTGGGACTCTTTTCCCCTCCACCTGTGCACACAGGCACTGACCTGCAGCTCCAGAAAGGTCTCTCAGGAAGGATCTCAAACAAACCAGTCACTGCAGGGTCCTTTGATTTCTTTAAATGTACAGACAGCCTTGCTTCTCATTAACACACTCTCTGGATCACACAGGAAAGGTAGATCCTGATGCAGAAGTGGCATGAATAATGACATTGCTTTGTGGACCACATTATCATCAGTAAAACAAAAGAAAAAAATCGAAATCCCCCCCAAAAAAAAAGCAACAAAAACTTCAGAAGACAGGTTGGGGCTGCAATGAGTTATATTATGAGTGATATGGAGATGATGATGAACAGTTTATTGCTTCTGAAAATCATCCCGTCCTCAGTTTCCACACTGCATCCTTGAGCTCCTGGTTCCTCATGCTGTAGATGAGAGGATTCACGGCTGGAGGTACCACCGAGTAAAGAACTGCCATTACCAGATCCAGGGATGGGGAGGACATGGAGGGGGTCTTCAGGTAGGCAAATATGCCAGTGCTGATAAACATTGAGACCACGGCCAGGTGAGGGAGGCATGTGGAAAAGGCTTTGTGCCGTCCCTGCTCAGAGGGGATCCTCAGCACGGCCCTGAAGATCTGCACATAGGACACCACAATGAAAACAAAACACCCAAATCCTAAACAGGCACTAACCACAATTAGCCCAACTTCCCTGAGGTAGGCATCTGAGCAGGAGAGCTTGAGGATCTGGGGGATTTCACAGAAGAACTGGTCCACAGCATTGCCATGGCAGAGGGGTAGGGAAAATGTATTGGCCGTGTGCAGCAGAGCAGTGAGAAACCCACTGCCCCAGGCAGCTGCTGCCATGTGGGCACAAGCTCTGCTGCCCAGGAGGGTCCCGTAGTGCAGGGGTTTGCAGATGGCAACGTAGCGGTCGTAGGCCATGATGGTGAGAAGACAATACTCCCCTACAATAAAGAAGAGAAAGAAAAAGAGCTGGGCAGCACATCCTGCATAGGAAATGGATCTGTTGTCCCAGAGTGAGCTGGCCATGGCTTTGGGGAGAGTGGTGGAGATGAAGCCCAGGTCTAGAAGGGAGAGGTTGAGGAGGAAGAAGTACATGGGGGGTGTGGAGGTGGTGGTCACAGGCTATGACAGTGATGATGAGGCCGTTTCCCAGGAGGGCAGCCAGGTAGATGCCCAGGAAGAGCCAGAAGTGCAAGAGCTGCAGCTCCCGTGTGTCTGCAAATGCCAGGAGGAGGAACTGGGTGATGGAGCTGTCATTGGACATTTGCTGTCTCTGGGCATTGGGACCTGTCAAAGGAGGAAGAAGTAGTGACAAGTTAGGGTAGACATCTCAGAGAAGTATTTCTTCCAATTCTCATGGAAACCCCCCAAACCGCCTCTTTCCTTTCAGAAAGACCTTTTGCTGGTCCATTTAGTGAATTCGGGTGGGAGCTGGCTGAGGATCCCCCAAGTGGCACTTCTGCTTGTCGCTGAGAGAAACCTTGTGGGTCCTGTGTGGCAAAGGGACTGTCCCTTTGTGCCGAGGGACAGTCTGTCCGTCAGACCCGGTCTCAGTTACCCTAGGCTGTCACCTCCTTGAGCTGGAGAGCGATTGCACCCAGACCCCCCTGAGAAGAAAATGGACAATGGGGTGAATGCAGTTCCCAAGTGCCCATCTCCAAACTCCTCACATTGTCTCAGCTCAGCCCTCCCCTCCCAGCCAGGGACGCAGGGGGCTCATCACAGGTGCTTGCATACACCCTGCCAGCAGCATTTCCATGGCCTTAGTACTGAGGGGCTGCTACGTAACACACAGACGGAACGGGAAGGCTGTGCCCTTCTGGAAGACAGCCTGCAGCACAGCAGGATGGCCCAGGGAAATAACCAAATGTCCTCAAGATCACCTGTCCGGAACAGTGAGTTGGCTCACTGAGCCCTGCAAGCAGCATTGCCCGGAGCTCCCACCTTAGGTGGGAAGAAAGGCAGCATGAAGAGGAGGGGGGAACTGGAGAAATTCCCCAGTGCCCCTGTTGATGGAGGCAGTACGGGGACAAACGGATGAGCACTTGGGAGATTCCCCTCATCAGGGGTCCATCGGCCGAGGAGGTAACTCATGCCGTGGAGCACATGGCCTTCAAGGTGAAGGCCCTGCTGTGTGGCAGAAGAGATCAGGGGCTTGCTCCGGGGAAGGCGTCGGCGCTGTAGCAAATGGCACAGAGGTGCCTGAATCCCCCCCCCCCCCTGGCATTTCTGGCAGCAGCTTCTTCTCACTCCCTGCCCATATCTCTGCAGCCTGGAGCTGTTCCTGCCGGGATTTGTTTCTCTGTCCCCACATCTCCTCCCTGTCAGTGCTCACAGACCCCATCGCACCCACTGTGTGCTCAGCTCTGCCCTGCAGACCCCTCCTGGAAGCAGGGACATCTCTGTGTGTGCGGGGGCTCAGCAGCAGTTCAGAGAAGTCTGAATTAGAACTGGGGTCTCCGTGCCTTCACCAGAGCAGAGAAATAAATTCCCATCTCCCACTGCCCCCCAGCCAATGAAGAGCGGAAAACTGAAAGCACAGGTTCCTGCACTTTCAGGTACATGTTGCCTTGATGTCCTGCTTCAAAAGGACCCTCTGCAAATGCCCTGGCGGGGGATCTGAACCTGTGAGCACCTCTGACCCATGCAACACCCTCTTGACTCCAGAAGGCCTCTGCCCTGCCAGGCATCACCCCTTCCACCCAGAGCTTATCCCCAGGTGCTGTGGGGAGCTCCCCAGGCAGGCTGAGTGCTGACCCTGGCAGGCAGCAGAGTCCCTGCTCCAGCACACAGCCCCTGGGGTGCAGGGACCCCGCTCTGAAAGACAGCCCTGGGCACCCCTGGCTGCACACCTGGCTGCACACCCTTGCAGCCAGCCCCAGGAGAAGGGAAACTTCGTGTGCTGTCCCTCTGATGGTGCTACGCAGAAGCCCTGCTCTGGAGCATGTCCTTCTCCACAGTAAAGAAACCCTGATCGCCATCCTGCCAGATCTTAGCTGCAGCAAGATGTGTGAGCTCTAGGAAGCCCCTCCAGGACATTTGTGTATCGACCTGGAGCCAGACACTTACCGTGTCAAGGCCTGTGTAGATTTCTCCAACAGCGAACTCTCAGCATTAGCCCACTCCACAGTGCCTGTAATATCTCTGCCGTTTCCCCCTCTGCCCTCGCTGCCTGCAGGCAGTGCCCTCAGCCCTGCTGCGCTTTGCAGAGGAGCTGCTCCTGGGCAGAGCTGTCTCTCTGCAGCGCTGCCCGCTTGCCAGGAGCTCCCTCCATCCCAGGAGCCCAGCCCAGCTCAGGAGCAGAGGACCAGCCCAAGGCAGCACTTTCTCTGCCCCCTCTGGGCTCCCTCCAGGTGTCCCTGGGGCTCTGGGGGAACCTGCTGTGAAACAGGCTGAAGCAATCACTGATGTTCCCTCCCTCCGCTGGGGAAGGACACTTCTTTCCAGTAGAGTCATTTCTCCAAACAGACTGAGTCATGTCCAAGATTCACCTTTTCATGTCCCATCATTAGAGACAGGAAACCAAGACAGTGACCAGGAGGGATCTCCTTTACCTCTGCTGAGGGAAGAGATGCACCCGAGTCATTAGATGCATCTCAGTTGTTTTATAGTCCTGGGGCCGGATGGGGACTCAGCTCCCTGCCACAAACCCTCAGGATGTCGGATTCCTCTTGCCTCAGTTAAGGTGGGCACAAAACAGGCACCTGCATGTGAGCTGCTTGTCCCAGCTCGCATGGTAATTCATGAAGATAAAGGCCATGAGTGAGCTGCTGAGACACAACACCTGGTTATCTTTGAGATGCCAGAGGTGACCAAGATGTGTGCTGGTAACTGCAAGATCTAATGGAGCACTTCCTAGAGACAGGGCAGCATCTGGGGCCACCACCTTGGAGGCTGGTGGGAAATTTCTTTGGCCAGGTGAAATGACAGCAGATGCCCACGTTTATGACAACTGAAACTGTAACTATACCTTAGCTCCAGGGCATCCTATAGAGGTCTTCAACTGACCAAAAGGAGTGCCTTCCTGAGGAACCTGTCCTTCCTGGAGATCTGCTACACGTCAGTCACTCTGCCAAAAATGCTGGTGGGTTTCCTGACGGAAGACGGCAGGATCTCCTTCCTTGGCTGTGCTGCCCAGCTCTATTTCCTGGTTTTGTTGGGCAGCATCGAATGCCTTCTCCCGGCTGCCATGGCCTACGACCGCTACATAGCCATCTGTGACCCCCCCTGCACTACACCCTCATCATGAGCAGGGGTGTCTGCATCAGACTGCTGGTGGGGTCGTGGGTGGTCGTCGTACCAGTGCAAGTAGGACAGACCTACCAGGTGTTCACTTTGCCCTTCTGTGCATCCCGGGACCTTCGCCACTTTTTCTGGGATGTCCCCCCTCTGCCGGAACTGGCCTGTGCAGACACTTTCTGGAACCAAGTGATGCTGTACACCATCATCCTGGTCTTTGCGATCCTTCCCTTCTCCTTCATAGTTATTTCTTACATGAAAATTATCAGGGCAATTCTGAGAATACCTTCGGTTCTGGGCAGACACAAAGCCTTTTCCACCTGCTCTTCACACCTCGGGGTGGTGACGCTCTTCTATGGCTCAGCCACAATCGTCTACTTAAAGCGACGGTCAAGGGATTCTGTAGACCCTGACAAGTACCTTGCCCTGTTCTACACAATTGTGACCCCCATGTTTAACCCTGTCATCTATAGCCTGAGGAACAAGGAAGTGAGAATTGCCTTGAAGAGACTCCTATGGACAAAGTGATACTACAGAGTATGTAAAATAGCCCCAAATAGTCCCAAATGCCCCACTGGGGTACGTGGTTGTCTGAAAAAAGGCATCCCACATTTGCCCCAAAAAACCCCACATGTCCAGCCTGGCTTCCATCCTCCTCAAGAAGGGGGAAGGTGGCCTGAGGCATTCCTGGTATGTCATGCCCCACCATGATTAATGCAAACAGCTCCTTCAAGCTCTGTCTGACCAATGTAAAGTTAAAGGGAAATAGCCGAATCGTGGTCAGCAGTCAAGGAGGCCCAAAGGTGACACAACCGATGAAGAGATGACTACCCTCAGGTTTGAGAAATCACTTGCTAGACCCCATGGACTGTCTAGAGTGTCACCGCATGGAATCAACCTAAAAACATTAAAAGTCATGAAGGTCATCTTCCCCTGCTATGATGTCTTGCACTGAGTTGTGTAATGCTTCACTAACTTGACAGAAAGAATAAACAAAAAAAGTCACTGGGGGGGAAAGTCCAGCACTGGGATAGAGTCCCAGGGACCCGTGGAGTGTCTTTTTGCCATGGTTTAATACCAGTCGGCAACTAAGCACCACACAGCAGCTTGCTCACTCCCCACCCTGGTGGGACAGGAGAGACTCGGAAGGGTAAAAGTGAGAAAACTGGGGGGCTGAGATAAAGGCAGTTTATTAGGTAAAGCAAAAGCCGTGCACACAAGCAAAGCAAAACAAGGAATTCCCCCATCACTTCCCATCAGCAGGCAGGTGTTCAGCCATCTCCAGGAAAGCAGGGCTCCATCACGCGCAATGGTTACTTGGGAAGACACACACCGTCACTCCCAATGCCCTCTCCTTCCTTCTTTTTCCACCAGCTTTTATGGCTCAACACGATGTCATATGGTATGGAATATCCCTTGGTCAGGTGAGGTCAGCTGTCCCAGCCGTGTCCCCTCCAAACTTCTCGCTGGTGGGATGGTGTGAGGAGCAGAAGAGGCCTTGACATCGTGCAAGCACTTCTCAGCAGTAACTAAACCATCCCTGTGTTATCAACACTGTTGTCAGCACACATCCAAAACACAGCCCCATGCAAGCTACTATGGAGAAAATTAACTCCGTCCCAGCCAAAACCAGCACACGCATTTATGTACTGAATCTGCTTTGCCAGTCTGAAACTGTCTCTTTAAAAAATGAGCCAGTGGGGGGGTTGTAGCCCAAATGCCTATGCAGCATGAAGTGGGTTTCCCCAAACGGAGCAGCTTTGCACAATGTCTGCTCCACGAGGGGAAATATCTCAGCCTGCAATTGCAAATGGCTGATGCTGTGGAGGACAAATGTGTTTCCTGAGACAATATTCGATAAGCAAACAATACAAAAAGATTGGGAAGGTGAATGGGTAGGACAGAAACAGGAAAATTGCCCATCCACTGGAGCTCTGCAGAAGGAGGCTGGAGTGGTGCCCAGCATGAGGTGCTACAGTGGGATCAGCACCTAGACAAGACTTTTGTAGGGAAGGCTTTGCAAAGGAATAGCCTGACCTCACCCACCTGAAAAATAGACCCCGGGCAGCGTATTGAAGTGATGGTGAGATATGTCCCGGGGTAAAAGACCTTTGATGAGAGAAGGCTGGAGAGCTTTGGGTTGCAGAGATTGGAGGTAGTCCTCTGGCAATCTGAGTAGACTAAGCTTTGGAAAGGAGGAAAATAAAGAAGCTCTCAAGGTTGTTTAAGGAATTAGTGGTCCTGTCACTAATAACACGAACAGCACAGTGCTCTAAGGGAATTCCTTCTTTTTCTTCATTAGGATTAATCAAAGCACTTCAATTTCATTCCCAACATTCATTTCTACTTTACAAAAGAGCCATAAGTTCTCAGCAGTTAGCCTCTGGCATGAAGTTCTTAAAACGCAGTGCTGCTTCTCTCACTGTTACCATTTCAATATTACACTTCTTAGACAGTATTGCCCTTAAATTATCCCTGCTTCATCTCTCTCCTCCCTGTTGTGTGGAGGAGAGGGAGGTGGAAGAGGGGAGCTGTTGCTTTTTTAGCCACAGGCGGCCAAGGGACAGACCCCAGCTTATGCAAAAGCACAAAGGAAGACAACATTTCCACGTGGTGTACGCTAACACAACACCGCTACCTGCATTTCCAGTCTCTGATGCCCTAACTGTGCGGCAGGGAGCCTGGAAGCTCTGAGCTCCCTTCATCTGCCCTGCAATTCAGCATGTAAAATGAAACTAACCTCCTCAAAGAGATTCTTCTGGTTCTCTTCAGAACCTACAGCACCACATTTGCCAGGAGACTGGCCAGGACAGGGAAAGTGGACTCGCATTCCTCTGCACAGAAAGCTTAGGTGTTCCTGGGAATCTCGGGAGGCATGGCATACCGATTCCTGGGTTCAAGGAGCCGCTCAAAGGCTTTGTGTCCATTTCCATAACGGTGGATTCAATGCCTGGCACACGTGCAGCCTCTGTACTGGGATGCTGATGTCTATGGAGCAACCTGCTCCGACCTCCGAGCTGGCCCTGCTTGGAACCAAAGGTAGAACTAGAGACCTCCTGAGTACAGGAGCATTCCACCCTGAATCGTCCTATGACCCCCTGCTGCAGAGACCCCCACCTCCAGCTGAATCCTTTCTCCTGGGGCACACTGCAAGGCACAGGCTTATGGAAGGGTTGTTGGGAAAGGGAGCGCTGGGATCTCTGGTCCAGCCTCCCAGCAAAGGGTGGGGTATCGCCAGTCCCACAGTCAGCTTGGCTGGAAACTGAAGACCTCCAAAGATGGAGATCACAGAGAGTTCTGGGTGTCCTGCTGCCATCAGCAGCACCCTCTGTTCACTCTTTCTGAAGGCCCAGTGTGAAGGTCCCAGGAGGAAACTTGTGGCTGTTGCCTCTGCCAGGATTCAGCTGCCTTTGAGTGCCCTGCTCCTCACCTTCAGCAGACTAAAGAGACCCAGTTCCTTCTGCCTCTCCACACGGCTCATGCTTTAGGCCCCAACTCTCATCATGACAAACTGCCTCTGGACATTCTCCAGTTTCTCCATCCACCTTTCAAAATGGGAAACCCACTGGCTCATATGGCATCCATCATAACTCCCATGCCCTTCTCCTCAGGACACTCCTCAGCCAGGCACGTCATGGTCCTCATGCATGCGGTTTATTCTGCTCCAGATGCAGACCTTGCCTTTCTGTTGGCCAAAGGCGCGAGGGTGTGAAGGTCCCTCTGGCCTGAAACTCCCACATGTCAGCATTCGAGTTTTGTGGGTCAATGCCTCCAGCAGCATAGCAATATGGGGATTTCTCTCCTGCCAAGTATCAATAATTGTTCCCTATTCCTCTGCCAGGGCAATGCCCTGGACCTGTTCCGACATGAAATCACCCAGATCCTCAGGCTCCCCTGCTCAGATGTCCACCTCAGTGAGGCTGGGTTTATTGTGGTTAGTGTCTGTTTAGCATTTGGGTGTTTTGTTTTCATTGTGGTGTCCTGTGTGCAGATCTTCAGGGCCGTGCTGAGGATCCCCTCTGAGCAGGGACGGCACAAAGCCTTTTCCACGTGCCTCCCTCACCTGGCCGTGGTCTCCCTGTTTAGCAGCAGTACCGTGTTTGCCCACCTGAAGTCCCCCCAATCTCCTCCCCATCTCTGGATCTGGTGGTAGCTGTTCTGTACTCTGTGGTACCTCCAGTAGTGACACACTATTTACAGCATGAGGAACCGGGAGCTCAAGGATGCCCTTGAGAAAATGATTCCAAGGACATTTTGCTACAGTGACAGAATTACCACCTCTGTCCACAAATGATTCCCAGTGTATCTGATTCCAGCTTTTGTTTGTTTGTTTGTTGTGAGGTTGGGTTTTTTGGGGTTTTTTTGGGTTTGGTTTCATTTGGTTTAAATATCATTAAAATCATTATAATTATCATGCTGTTGATATTTTTCATTCATGGTTTTTATGTTTCTTTCTTCACAAATATTTGCATTTACGTCACTGTATCTGAGTCATGTACCAACTTTGCATGTATAAGTGAGCCTGGCTGCCTTTATAAAAGTATGTTCAACACTGCTCAGAGTTAGCGTGACTCGTAGCATCTCCATAATACAGTGGGATCTCCCCGGTGCAGTGCTTTCTGTCTGGGCTCTTTCTCCAAAGAGGCATGAGGAACTGCCCCACTGAAATTCCTCTTCCTCCATGTGTTTGGGAGCAAAAAGCTCAGCGTCTGTTTGTGACCTTTTAGAGACGAGATGTCGGACGGGATTTATGCGTCACCAGTCGGTGTCTGATGACAGGTAAGATGGTGAGTGTAACTGAGGGGTGTGCCCAGGGCTCTCACACAGGTGACATTAAGGACACCCATCGTCTAGGAGAGGAATCTGGAGCTGCCTGGAGGGCGCAGTGGTTCTCCAGGAGCGGCATGTTCCCAGGGTTGAGTGGGTATGGAAGAGGTCGGCAAAGATGGGGTTGAGGCCTAAAGTACAGGACATGTGCAGACCTCCTCGGGGCACTCTCCAGTTCCTCCCCACCTCTCTACAGCAGCAATCCCCACAGAGGGACACACCGGTCCAGATGTCACCACACCACGGCTCACTGGAGGGGGATGAAAACTCAAGATGTCTGGGGTGGCAGAGCTACTTCTACCACGGCCTCAGATGCAGTTGACCTTGTTCACGCTGAGCACGCACCACTGGCTTGTATGGTGTCCCTCGTAGTGCCTACAGCACAGAGGACCCAAATCCTTGCCTGCTAGCCAAATCATTGTATTCCCTTCCCTGCATGCAGTAGTCATGCCACTCTCCTCGAGCTGCATTTCCCTCTGGACACCTATCAGACAACTTAATGCAATTTCTGGTGCAATGATTGTGAGGCTTTTGGGGAGTCAGCAGTCCTAGGATGAAAGCAAGCACACATTCAAAATTCACCAGGATTCACACGATTTTGAAGGCTTTTGGAAGATGCGGGTATGAACATGTATCACAGTTTCTGCAGGGGCTATGGGAAAGCCCATACGTACAGTAGTGATGTCTCCAGGAGCTGATCTTAAACTCTCCATCTATCCAGGAGCTGGCCCTGGGATTCCCTCATCCTTCCAGTTACCCCATGGAGAAACACATACACACACACAGAACACACACACACACAGAAAACACACACAGACAACACACACACACACACAGAGTCATGTATTTGGTAGCGGGAGGGCTACAGGGGGTGGCTTCTGCAAGAAGCTGCTAGAAGCTTCCCCTGTGTCCGATAGAGCTGATGCCAGCCGGCTCCAAGACGGACCCAATGCTGGCCAAGGCCAAGCCTATCAGCAACTGTGGCAGTGCCTCTGTGATAACATATTTAAGAAGGAAGAAAAAGAGAGCGACTGAGACTATTTGAGAGGAACAACTCTGCAGACACCAAGGTCAGTGCAGAAGGAGGGGGAGGAGGTGCTCCAGGCGCCAGAGCAGATTCCTTTGCAGCCCATGGAGGTTGATGGTGGAGCAGATATCCACCTGCAGCCCACGGACGACCCCACACTGGGGCAGGTGGAGACACCTGAAGGAGGCTGTGACCCTGTGGGAAGCCAGCGCTGGAGCAGGCTCCTGGCAGGACCTGTGGACCCATGAAGAGAGGAGCCAGCGCTGGAGCGGTTATTCTGTCAGGACTTGTGACTCCGCTGGGGGACCCATGCTGGAGCAGTCTGTTCCTGAAGGATTGTACCTCGTGGAAGGGACCCACGCTGGAGCAGGTCATGAAGAAATGTAGCCTGTGGGAAGGACTCAAGCTGGAGAAGTTCACGGAGGATTGTCTCCTAGGAGAGGGACCCCACGCTGGAGCGGGGGAAGCGTGAGGAGTCCTCCGTGAGGAGGAAGGAGGGGCAGAGACAATGTGTGATGAACTGACCACAACCCCCATTCTCCGTCCCCCCATTCTGCTAGAGGGGGAGGAGGTAGAGAAATCGGGTCACTGAGTCTTTGAGAGGTTTGTGCAATCTCCTCTCAGTACCTGAGGTTTGTTACTCAGCACCAAATACACCATGGGACTCATTAAAATCAAGCAAGCCCTAACGAGCCATCTCTCTCCCTGTGATTTTCTTCAAGTCTTCAAGAGTTGTACACATAATTGGAGCTGTTTCCTAGTGTAGTTGTGGAGAAAGATTTCAAAGAACTTCTAACAAAGAGGAGGTTTTATTTCCAAGGGTGTATTTTACTACTTTTCAGTTTAGAGAAGAGGTGATGGCAGCATTCCCCAGTAGATCTTGCTCCAGGGTCTCTCCTAAGGATGCCTGGACAGGAGGAAAAGCAGTCCCTTGAGGTCTGACACAGCATGGACAACCTTCACCTCAGCTCCCCAGCCCCACCATTTCTCTCATTGGCCACCGGGGACTTTCCCTTACATCAGACTTCTCCACTGAATGCTGCAGCTGGATGTTACAGCTCCTTTGTACCAACTCGCACTTGCTTTCCTTAGAGAAATGGCTGCACACAGGCACAGATTTTTTTTGCCTATTTGCAAGCAAAGAAAAGTCAAGCACGATAAAGTTTCATCGTGCAATAAAACACACTCTGCACCATATGCTTACTACAAGCTGCCTCTAATGACGTTGCATTTCTACAAGGGATAATCTTATGAGAAATGTTTTAGGTAGGTAGGTAGGTCAGTAGATATATAGATATATAGATATAAACATAACTAAAGAGTTGGCTAAAGAGACAATTAGACTACTTAATGACAGGGCAAGCTTTTAACTCCCTGATATCAAAGCAGCAGCTTGGGTGGGTGACAGGAATGTGAATGAACAAAGAGCAGGGAGAGGAGAAAACTGGAGCGCAATGGAAAGGGCCTTTGTCTAGACAGTCTGCTGAAAAGATGACTTTAGAAAGGGTCATTGTATAATAGACAATAGTTAGATGATGAAATAAGGAAGGTTCAACACAGAGATAAGTAAAATCTTTTTCTCCATGAGGGCATCCAAGCATTGGAACAGGTTTCACACAGACGTTGTGCCGTCTCTGCCCTTGGGTGTTTTCCAGCCCCCAATGGATAAAGCCTCGAGCAATGTGGCCTGACTCCACATCTGATTCTGCTGCGAGCAGAAGGCCAGAATAGACACCTCCTGAAATCCCATTTAAGAAAGTCGAAACAAAAAGATGCAGCAGTTTCTTGTCCTCAAGGTCTGCATTTGATGACAGCAGGGAAAGTTCTCAGGTTCCCTGTGACCATGGAAGTAAGTCAGGTTCTTAGTTTAGTCAGAGCAGCTGCAGCTCTCATGCCTTGCTCCAGGCACTGCTGCTCAGGTGCAGGCCTGCTTGACAGGTATCCCCAAACTGTCCTGACCATTTCCTTTGCTTCACCATTCATTCCCTTGTCACTCCCTTCCCACCTCTCCAGTCCTACTCCTTATCCCCTCCCATGCAAAAAGACAACCCTTTTATCCATTTCCTCACAGGCCCTGCACATTCTCCCCTTTGAACCCTTATTTGGTGTTTCTGAGGTGGTTATAACGTTGCTTTCTGCCTTGATTAGCAACTACACTACACTAGTACTCTTTTTCTCATCTGTAGTGTCCTGTAGCTACCTAAGTTATCACCTTGTTAGAGGCACCATGGCTCAGGATGAACATCAGCACAGGTACTTTCAATGTTGGAGGTTCATTCCAGAGGGACCTTGACACACCTGGGGATTTGGCCAGCCGAAACTTGAAGATTTAGAAGGAAAAGCTGCAGAACAACTCCGTGCAGCAGCATGGGCGGTGACCACGCAGGCCAAGGAGTGCCTGGAGGAGAAGGGCCTGTGAGTCATGATGGCTGCCGTAGGAGCCAGTGGGCTTCGCATTCCAAAAGGAAAATGGAGAAAATGGAGAGTGTCCGGGGAGGTCTGCCAAAATGGAGTGAGGAGCCTAAAGCCTGAGCTGTAGGAGAGTCTGAGGGAACTGGGCCTCTCTAGCTGGCTGAAGGGAAGGCATTGGGCAACCTCATAAGAGCCTGCACCTACCTACCTTGAGAGATGAGGGAGCCGAGCTCTCTTCTGCAGTGGCCAATGAACTGACAGAGGAAACAGCCACAAAGTGCCTCTTGGGAGTTTTGGGCTGAGCCTTAGAAAAAATAACATGGACTAGAAGGAGCACTGCTGTGACCTCCACCTTTGGAGCTCTTCAGGTTTCAGCTCCGCAAAGTCACAGCTACGTGGAGGATGGACTAGAGTCCCCCAGCAGTCTCCTCCTGCCAAGCCTTCCAAGAGCTTGTTCCTTGGCACGTGCTGTACAGGAAGAGATTAAGCTGGAGGTGAGGCTCTCTACATCATAGGATAATTCAGGGTGGAAGGGAGCTCTGGAGGTCTCAAGTGCAATGCCCAGCTCAAAGCAGGGCCAGCTCTGAGATCAGACCAGGTTGCTCAGGAAATGTCAGCATCCACAGAGAGAATTTACACACAAACCAGGTCACCATCACAGAACTGGAGACGAGGCATTCACCAGCTCCCTGAACACCGCTATCGGTAGGCCATGCCTCCTGAGATTCCTGGGAACATGCACCTTCTTTTCCAAGGAGTGGGTTCCTTATGCAAGTTCCCTGGCATATCTCCAGCCATGGAGTGCTTTAGACTGTAAACAGAATTGAAAGAAAGCCTCTGACTTGGGTACTATCAACCTCATTGCTCAAAGAGAGGGATATGGAGGCATCTCAGAGCTTCCACGTTCCTGCTACAGATTCAATGCCTCATAGGAAGGAGCTGAAGAAAACACTTTTGAACTGGTATAGCCTTTAGATCATTTCACATGTGAAGGCTCTGCTCTCTGCTTTCAATCGTTGGCACCCTGCTTTTCCTCACCTGCTTTTCCTTGCTCTCCTGCCAAAACCTGACCAAGTGATGAGAAGAAAGGCAGCAGAAAGGCCCTAGGCCTCCATGAATCAGCTGTGGTCTGGCAGCTGGAGGGTGATGGTGTCATTTCATTGTACACCCCACAAAGAATCCAGCTAGGAAGTGAATCTGCAAGTCTGAATCGACAAGGTCCATGGACAGCCCAGGCTGTGTCTATGGCTGTGACTGGAGACCCATACACCTGCAGTGCAGATCAAGCTGGGGCTGAAAGTGGGCTTCAATGGGCTCCTGGGCCCATGGACAGGGATGCAGGTGGAGGCTGCAGGTTATGCTGGTCAGGGCCATGAAGGCCGATGGATGCTCTCAGGGCCCTGACACTGCCCCCGTGGCATCCCACCTGCCAGTGCCCGCAGGAGGCCAAAGTCTCATTCCCTCATGTGCAGGGTCTGTGCTCTGCTAATCTCCTTCCCCTCGTCCCTGGGGATGTGGGAGACCACATGGTCACTGCAGACCAGGCTGACACTGGTCTTCACAGCCCTGACCAGTTCTTCCTCTTTTGGGAGTACCCCATCCAGGTGAGCAGAAGACTGGATGGCCCATTTAGAAGCTGACGCACACACACCCCCACGCCTCCATTTAACCTGTTGCGTGTTCCATAGAGAATGTCCATTTATCTGAGCTGCCCTGACATCCCACAGGGCATCCCCCACTTCTCATCTTCCCTGCTGGTCTCTCCTAAATATGTTCTATCTCCACCTACCACAAAAGCCCTGGGAGGTGTCCATCCCCACCTCGGCTCTTCTTCCATTGACATCACATCTCTGTGAAAAAGTGTGACGAAGAAGGAGTGGCAGAGAGGTTCTGTGCTGACTGTAACCCCTCATTCACCATCCCCCCCCCCCTGCACCTCTCAGGGTTGGGGCAGTAGAAAATGGGAATGAAGGGGGAATGGTCTTTCATATTTTTGTCATATCAAAAGTCTATTTTAATTGACAATAAATTAAATTGATTTTCCCCAAGTCAGCTCTTCTTTGCCAATGACAGTAATTAGTAAGTGGTCTTCCGGTCTTTATCTTGACCTGTGAGCTAATCTATCTTATTGTCTCCCTTTGTCTTTTTGAGTTGGGGCTGTGAATGAGCATCTGAGTGGGTGTCTGGCTGCTGGCCAAGGCTAACCACTGCAGAACCACCACATCAGGAGTGCTGTGTCCAGTTTGCAGCTCCCCGGCACAAGAAAGACCCTGACAGATTGGAGCAAGTCCTGCAAAGGCAAGAAGGATGGTTGGGGCCTGGAGACCATCATGGACAAGGAAAAGTGAGAAAGAGTTGGGGTTTTTTTTGAGAATCCCTCAGAGTCAAACACTAGAAGAAAGACCCAGGCCAGTTGGTGGGATCTCAAAACAATGGATTTTTTTCAATATCTCTTGAGACAAGACCATGAACCCCTGATCTAGCTGGACCTGCCTGAGAATGG
>NW_026561618.1:0-3310 GCF_028858705.1 Grus americana
CCATTTTGGGTTTCACTCTTCAAAACTGAAAACGTCCAGGCCCTGCTCCCCAGCGAAAGGTCGCAGCCCTGAATGGTATTGCTCTCCCGAAACCTCTACCATGGCCCCACTCACAGCGCTAGTAACCCTGGGCTGCAGGCTCCTTTAGGCATCCAAAAACTCCGACGTGAGACTCAGCATCTCTCGAGCCCATTTTGGGTTTCACTCTTCAAAACTGAAAATGTCCAGGCCCTGCTCCCAGCGAAAGGTCCCAGCCCTGAATGGTATTGCTCTCCCGAAACCTCTACCATGGCCCCACTCACAGCGCTAGTAACCCTGGGGCTGCAGGCTCCTTTAGGCATCCAAAAACTCCGACGTGAGACTCAGCATCTCTCGAGCCCATTTTGGGTTTCACTCTTCAAAACTGAAAATGTCCAGGCCCTGCTCCCCAGCGAAAGGTCCCAGCCCTGAATGGTATTGCTCTCCCGAAACCTCTACCATGGCCCCACTCACAGCGCTAGTAACCCTGGGGCTGCAGGCTCCTTTAGGCATCCAAAAACTCCGACGTGAGACTCAGCATCTCTCGAGCCCATTTTCGGTTTCACTCTTCAAAACTGAAAACGTCCAGGCCCTGCTCCCAGGCGAAAGGTCCCAGCCCTGAATGGTATTGCTCTCCCGAAACCTCTACCATGGCCCCACTCACAGCGCTAGTAACCCTGGGGCTGCAGGCTCCTTTAGGCATCCAAAAACTCCGACGTGAGACTCAGCATCTCTCGAGCCCATTTTGGGTTTCACTCTTCAAAACTGAAAACGTCCAGGCCCTGCTCCCCAGCAAAAGGTCCCAGCCCTGAATGGTATTGCTCTCCCGAAACCTCTACCATGGCCCCACTCACAGCGCTAGTAACCCTGGGGCTGCAGGCTCCTTTAGGCATCCAAAAACTCCAACGTGAGACTCAGCATCTCTCGAGCCCATTTTGGGTTTCACTCTTCAAAACTGAAAACGTCCAGGCCCTGCTCCCCAGCGAAAGGTCCCAGCCCTGAATGGTATTGCTCTCCCGAAACCTCTACCATGGCCCCACTCACAGCGCTAGTAACCCTGGGGCTGCAGGCTCCTTTAGGCATCCAAAAACTCCGACGTGAGACTCAGCATCTCTCGAGCCCATTTTGGGTTTCACTCTTCAAAACTGAAAATGTCCAGGCCCTGCTCCCCAGCGAAAGGTCCCAGCCCTGAATGGTATTGCTCTCCGAAACCTCTACCATGGCCCCACTCACAGCGCTAGTAACCCTGGGGCTGCAGGCTCCTTTAGGCATCCAAAAACTCCGACGTGAGACTCAGCATCTCTCGAGCCCATTTTGGGTTTCACTCTTCAAAACTGAAAACGTCCAGGCCCTGCTCCCCAGCGAAAGGTCCCAGCCCTGAATGGTATTGCTCTCCCGAAACCTCTACCATGGCCCCACTCACAGCGCTAGTAACCCTGGGGCTGCAGGCTCCTTTAGGCATCCAAAAACTCCGACGTGAGACTCAGCATCTCTCGAGCCCATTTTGGGTTTCACTCTTCAAAACTGAAAACGTCCAGGCCCTGCTCCCCAGCGAAAGGTCCCAGCCCTGAATGGTATTGCTCTCCCGAAACCTCTACCATGGCCCCACTCACAGCGCTAGTAACCCTGGGGCTGCAGGCTCCTTTAGGCATCCAAAAACTCCGACGTGAGACTCAGCATCTCTCGAGCCCATTTTGGGTTTCACTCTTCAAAACTGAAAATGTCCAGGCCCTGCTCCCAGAGAAAGGTCCCAGCCCTGAATGGTATTGCTCTCCCGAAACCTCTACCATGGCCCCACTCACAGCGCTAGTAACCCTGGGGCTGCAGGCTCCTTTAGGCATCCAAAAACTCCGACGTGAGACTCAGCATCTCTCGAGCCCATTTTGGGTTTCACTCTTCAAAACTGAAAACGTCCAGGCCCTGCTCCCCAGCGAAAGGTCCCAGCCCTGAATGGTATTGCTCTCCCGAAACCTCTACCATGGCCCCACTCACAGCGCTAGTAACCCTGGGGCTGCAGGCTCCTTTAGGCATCCAAAAACTCCGACGTGAGACTCAGCATCTCTCGAGCCCATTTTGGGTTTCACTCTTCAAAACTGAAAATGTCCAGGCCCTGCTCCCCAGCGAAAGGTCCCAGCCCTGAATGGTATTGCTCTCCCGAAACCTCTACCATGGCCCCACTCACAGCGCTAGTAACCCTGGGGCTGCAGGCTCCTTTAGGCATCCAAAAACTCCGACGTGAGACTCAGCATCTCTCGAGCCCATTTTGGGTTTCACTCTTCAAAACTGAAAATGTCCAGGCCCTGCTCCCCAGCGAAAGGTCCCAGCCCTGAATGGTATTGCTCTCCCGAAACCTCTACCATGGCCCCACTCACAGCGCTAGTAACCCTGGGGCTGCAGGCTCCTTTAGGCATCCAAAAACTCCGACATGCGATGGAGCGGCTCTCTAGCCATTTTCGAGATTCAAGCCTCAAAACTGGAAACGTCCAAGCCCTTCTCTCAGGTGAAAGGTCACAGCCCCGAAAGGTATTGCTTTCCCGAAACCTCTACCATGGCCCCATTCACAGCACTACTAAACCTCGGGCTGCAAGCTCCTTTAGGCATCCAAAAACTCCGACGTGAGACTCAGCATCTCTCGAGCCCATTTTTGGGTTTCACTCTTCAAAACTGAAAACGTCCAGGCCCTGCTCCCCAGCGAAAGGTCCCAGCCCTGAATGGTATTGCTCTCCCGAAACCTCTACCATGGCCCCACTCACAGCGCTAGTAACCCTGGGGCTGCAGGCTCCTTTAGGCATCCAAAAACTCCGACGTGAGACTCAGCATCTCTCGAGCCCATTTTTGGGTTTCACTCTTCAAAACTGAAAATGTCCAGGCCCTGCTCCCCAGCGAAAGGTCCCAGCCCTGAATGGTATTGCTCTCCCGAAACCTCTACCATGGCCCCACTCACAGCGCTAGTAACCCTGGGGCTGCAGGCTCCTTTAGGCATCCAAAAACTCCAACGTGAGACTCAGCATCTCTCGAGCCCATTTTGGGTTTCACTCTTCAAAACTGAAAACGTCCAGGCCCTGCTCCCCAGCGAAAGGTCCCAGCCCTGAATGGTATTGCTCTCCCGAAACCTCTACCATGGCCCCACTCACAGCGCTAGTAACCCTGGGGCTGCAGGCTCCTTTAGGCATCCAAAAACTCCAACGTGAGACTCAGCATCTCTCGAGCCCATTTTGGGTTTCACTCTTCAAAACTGAAAATGTCCAGGCCCTGCTCCCCAGCAAAAGGTCCCAGCCCTGAATGGTATTGC
>NW_026561619.1:0-61517 GCF_028858705.1 Grus americana
GGGCTGTGCGAGGGCCAGCAAGGGAGGTTCGAGGGCAGGCACGCGTTTTGGGGCTGGCACCTTTGGCCTGGGAGCAGGGGCTCGACGTTTGCAGTTTGGAGCGTGAGGGCTGATTTTGGCCGAGAGTGACGTAAGGCGCTACGTCGAGGCCTTGCTCGGCTGGGCGAGCCCGCAGCCCCAGTGCGAGTGGGGCTGTGCGAGGGCCAGCAAGGGAGGTTCGAGGGCAGGCACGCGTTTTGGGGCTGGCACCTTTGGCCTGGGAGCAGGGGCTCGACGTTTGCAGTTTGGAGGGTGAATGGTGATTTTGGCCGAGAGTGACGTAAGGCGCTACGTTGAGCCCTTGCTCGGCTGGGCGAGCCCGCAGCCCCAGTGCGAGTGGGGCTGTGCGAGGGCCAGCAAGGGAGGTTCGAGGGCAGGCACGCGTTTTGGGGCTGGCACCTTTGGCCTGGGAGCAGGGGCTCGACGTTTGCAGTTTGGAGCGTGAGGGCTGATTTTGGCCGAGAGTGACGTAAGGCGCTACGTTGAGCCCTTGCTCGGCTGGGCGAGCCCGCAGCCCCAGTGCGAGTGGGGCTGTGCGAGGGCCAGCAAGGGAGGTTCGAGGGCAGGCACGCGTTTTGGGGCTGGCACCTTTGGCCTGGGAGCAGGGGCTCGACGTTTGCAGTTTGGAGCGTGAGGGCTGATTTTGGCCGAGAGTGACGTAAGGCGCTACGTTGAGCCCTTGCTCGGCTGGGCGAGCCCGCAGCCCCAGTGCGAGTGGGGCTGTGCGAGGGCCAGCAAGGGAGGTTCGAGGGCAGGCACGCGTTTTGGGGCTGGCACCTTTGGCCTGGGAGCAGGGGCTCGACGTTTGCAGTTTGGAGCGTGAGGGCTGATTTTGGCCGAGAGTGACGTAAGGCGCTACGTTGAGCCCTTGCTCGGCTGGGCGAGCCCGCAGCCCCAGTGTGAGTGGGGCTGTGCGAGGGCCAGCAAGGGAGGTTCGAGGGCAGGCACGCGTTTTGGGGCTGGCACCTTTGGCCTGGGAGCAGGGGCTCGACGTTTGCAGTTTGGAGCGTGAGGGCTGATTTTGGCCGAGAGTGACGTAAGGCGCTACGTTGAGCCCTTGCTCGGCTGGGCGAGCCCGCAGCCCCAGTGCGAGTGGGGCTGTGCGAGGGCCAGCAAGGGAGGTTCGAGGGCAGGCACGCGTTTTGGGGCTGGCACCTTTGGCCTGGGAGCAGGGGCTCGACGTTTGCAGTTTGGAGCGTGAGGGCTGATTTTGGCCGAGAGTGACGTAAGGCGCTACGTTGAGCCCTTGCTCGGCTGGGCGAGCCCGCAGCCCCAGTGCGAGTGGGGCTGTGCGAGGGCCAGCAAGGGAGGTTCGAGGCCAGGCACGCGTTTTGGGGCTGGCACCTTTGGCCTGGGAGCAGGGGCTCGACGTTTGCAGTTTGGAGGGTGAGGGCTGATTTTGGCCGAGAGTGACGTAAGGTGCTATGTCGAGCCCTTGCTCGGCTGGGCGAGCCCGCAGCCCCAGTGCGAGTGGGGCTGTGCGAGGGCCACCAAGGGAGGTTCGAGGGCAGGCACGCGTTTTGGGGCTGGCACCTTTGGCCTGGGAGCAGGGGCTCGACGTTTGCAGTTTGGAGCGTGAGTGCTGATTTTGGCCGAGAGTGACGTAAGGTGCTATGTCGAGGCCTTGCTCGGCTGGGCGAGCCCGCAGCCCCAGTGCGAGTGGGGCTGTGCGAGGGCCAGCAAGGGAGGTTCGAGGGCAGGCACGCGTTTTGGGGCTGGCACCTTTGGCCTGGGAGCAGGGGCTCGACGTTTGCAGTTTGGAGCGTGAGGGCTGATTTTGGCCGAGAGTGACGTAAGGCGCTACGTTGAGCCCTTGCTCGGCTGGGCGAGCCCGCAGCCCCAGTGCGAGTGGGGCTGTGCGAGGGCCAGCAAGGGAGGTTCGAGGGCAGGCACGCGTTTTGGGGCTGGCACCTTTGGCCTGGGAGCAGGGGCTCGACGTTTGCAGTTTGGAGCGTGAGGGCTGATTTTGGCCGAGAGTGACGTAAGGCGCTACGTTGAGCCCTTGCTCGGCTGGGCGAGCCCGCAGCCCCAGTGCGAGTGGGGCTGTGCGAGGGCCAGCAAGGGAGGTTCGAGGGCAGGCACGCGTTTTGGGGCTGGCACCTTTGGCCTGGGAGCAGGGGCTCGACGTTTGCAGTTTGGAGGGTGAGGGCTGATTTTGGCCGAGAGTGACGTAAGGCGCTATGTTGAGCCCTTGCTCGGCTGGGCGAGCCCGCAGCCCCAGTGCGAGTGGGGCTGTGCGAGGGCCAGCAAGGGAGGTTCGAGGGCAGGCACGCGTTTTGGGGCTGGCACCTTTGGCCTGGGAGCAGGGGCTCGACGTTTGCAGTTTGGAGCGTGAGGGCTGATTTTGGCCGAGAGTGACGTAAGGCGCTACGTCGAGCCCTTGCTCGGCTGGGCGAGCCCGCAGCCCCAGTGCGAGTGGGGCTGTGCGAGGGCCAGCAAGGGAGGTTCGAGGGCAGGCACGCGTTTTGGGGCTGGCACCTTTGGCCTGGGAGCAGGGGCTCGACGTTTGCAGTTTGGAGCGTGAGGGCTGATTTTGGCCGAGAGTGAGGTAAGGCGCTACGTTGAGCCCTTGCTCGGCTGGGCGAGCCCGCAGCCCCAGTGCGAGTGGGGCTGTGCGAGGGCCAGCAAGGGAGGTTCGAGGGCAGGCACGCGTTTTGGGGCTGGCACCTTTGGCCTGGGAGCAGGGGCTCGACGTTTGCAGTTTGGAGCGTGAGGGCTGATTTTGGCCGAGAGTGACGTAAGGCGCTACGTTGAGCCCTTGCTCGGCTGGGCGAGCCCGCAGCCCCAGTGCGAGTGGGGCTGTGCGAGGGCCAGCAAGGGAGGTTCGAGGGCAGGCACGCGTTTTGGGGCTGGCACCTTTGGCCTGGGAGCAGGGGCTCGACGTTTGCAGTTTGGAGCGTGAGGGCTGATTTTGGCCGAGAGTGACGTAAGGCGCTACGTTGAGCCCTTGCTCGGCTGGGCGAGCCCGCAGCCCCAGTGCGAGTGGGGCTGTGCGAGGGCCAGCAAGGGAGGTTTGAGGGCAGGCACGCGTTTTGGGGCTGGCACCTTTGGCCTGGGAGCAGGGGCTCGACGTTTGCAGTTTGGAGCGTGAGGGCTGATTTTGGCCGAGAGTGACGTAAGGCGCTACGTTGAGCCCTTGCTCGGCTGGGCGAGCCCGCAGCCCCAGTGCGAGTGGGGCTGTGCGAGGGCCAGCAAGGGAGGTTCGAGGGCAGGCACGCGTTTTGGGGCTGGCACCTTTGGCCTGGGAGCAGGGGCTCGACGTTTGCAGTTTGGAGCGTGAGGGCTGATTTTGGCCGAGAGTGACGTAAGGCGCTACGTTGAGCCCTTGCTCGGCTGGGCGAGCCCGCAGCCCCAGTGCGAGTGGGGCTGTGCGAGGGCCAGCAAGGGAGGTTCGAGGGCAGGCACGCGTTTTGGGGCTGGCACCTTTGGCCTGGGAGCAGGGGCTCGACGTTTGCAGTTTGGAGGGTGAGGGCTGATTTTGGCCGAGAGTGACGTAAGGTGCTATGTCGAGGCCTTGCTCGGCTGGGCGAGCCCGCAGCCCCAGTGCGAGTGGGGCTGTGCGAGGGCCAGCAAGGGAGGTTCGAGGGCAGGCACGCGTTTTGGGGCTGGCACCTTTGGCCTGGGAGCAGGGGCTCGACGTTTGCAGTTTGGAGCGTGAGGGCTGATTTTGGCCGAGAGTGACGTAAGGCGCTACGTTGAGCCCTTGCTCGGCTGGGCGAGCCCGCAGCCCCAGTGCGAGTGGGGCTGTGCGAGGGCCAGCAAGGGTGGTTCGAGGGCAGGCACGCGTTTTGGGGCTGGCACCTTTGGCCTGGGAGCAGGGGCTCGACGTTTGCAGTTTGGAGCGTGAGGGCTGATTTTGGCCGAGAGTGACGTAAGGCGCTACGTCGAGCCCTTGCTCGGCTGGGCGAGCCCGCAGCCCCAGTGCGAGTGGGGCTGTGCGAGGGCCAGCAAGGGAGGTTCGAGGGCAGGCACGCGTTTTGGGGCTGGCACCTTTGGCCTGGGAGCAGGGGCTCGACGTTTGCAGTTTGGAGCGTGAGGGCTGATTTTGGCCGAGAGTGACGTAAGGCGCTACGTTGAGCCCTTGCTCGGCTGGGCGAGCCCGCAGCCCCAGTGCGAGTGGGGCTGTGCGAGGGCCAGCAAGGGAGGTTCGAGGGCAGGCACGCGTTTTGGGGCTGGCACCTTTGGCCTGGGAGCAGGGGCTCGACGTTTGCAGTTTGGAGCGTGAGGGCTGATTTTGGCCGAGAGTGACGTAAGGCGCTACGTTGAGCCCTTGCTCGGCTGGGCGAGCCCGCAGCCCCAGTGCGAGTGGGGCTGTGCGAGGGCCAGCAAGGGAGGTTCGAGGGCAGGCACGCGTTTTGGGGCTGGCACCTTTGGCCTGGGAGCAGGGGCTCGACGTTTGCAGTTTGGAGCGTGAGGGCTGATTTTGGCCGAGAGTGACGTAAGGCGCTACGTTGAGCCCTTGCTCGGCTGGGCGAGCCCGCAGCCCCAGTGCGAGTGGGGCTGTGCGAGGGCCAGCAAGGGAGGTTCGAGGGCAGGCACGCGTTTTGGGGCTGGCACCTTTGGCCTGGGAGCAGGGGCTCGATGTTTGCAGTTTGGAGCGTGAGGGCTGATTTTGGCCGAGAGTGACGTAAGGCGCTACGTTGAGCCCTTGCTCGGCTGGGCGAGCCCGCAGCCCCAGTGCGAGTGGGGCTGTGCGAGGGCCAGCAAGGGAGGTTCGAGGGCAGGCACGCGTTTTGGGGCTGGCACCTTTGGCCTGGGAGCAGGGGCTCGACGTTTGCAGTTTGGAGCGTGAGGGCTGATTTTGGCCGAGAGTGACGTAAGGCGCTACGTTGAGCCCTTGCTCGGCTGGGCGAGCCCGCAGCCCCAGTGCGAGTGGGGCTGTGCGAGGGCCAGCAAGGGAGGTTCGAGGGCAGGCACGCGTTTTGGGGCTGGCACCTTTGGCCTGGGAGCAGGGGCTCGACGTTTGCAGTTTGGAGCGTGAGGGCTGATTTTGGCCGAGAGTGACGTAAGGCGCTACGTTGAGCCCTTGCTCGGCTGGGCGAGCCCGCAGCCCCAGTGCGAGTGGGGCTGTGCGAGGGCCAGCAAGGGAGGTTCGAGGGCAGGCACGCGTTTTGGGGCTGGCACCTTTGGCCTGGGAGCAGGGGCTCGACGTTTGCAGTTTGGAGCGTGAGGGCTGATTTTGGCCGAGAGTGACGTAAGGCGCTACGTTGAGCCCTTGCTCGGCTGGGCGAGCCCGCAGCCCCAGTGCGAGTGGGGCTGTGCGAGGGCCAGCAAGGGAGGTTCGAGGGCAGGCACGCGTTTTGGGGCTGGCACCTTTGGCCTGGGAGCAGGGGCTCGACGTTTGCAGTTTGGAGCGTGAGGGCTGATTTTGGCCGAGAGTGACGTAAGGCGCTACGTTGAGCCCTTGCTCGGCTGGGCGAGCCCGCAACCCCAGTGCGAGTGGGGCTGTGCGAGGGCCAGCAAGGGAGGTTCGAGGGCAGGCACGCGTTTTGGGGCTGGCACCTTTGGCCTGGGAGCAGGGGCTCGACGTTTGCAGTTTGGAGCGTGAGGGCTGATTTTGGCCGAGAGTGACGTAAGGCGCTACGTTGAGCCCTTGCTCGGCTGGGCGAGCCCGCAGCCCCAGTGCGAGTGGGGCTGTGCGAGGGCCAGCAAGGGAGGTTCGAGGGCAGGCACGCGTTTTGGGGCTGGCACCTTTGGCCTGGGAGCAGGGGCTCGACGTTTGCAGTTTGGAGCGTGAGGGCTGATTTTGGCCGAGAGTGACGTAAGGCGCTACGTTGAGCCCTTGCTCTGCTGGGCGAGCCCGCAGCCCCAGTGCGAGTGGGGCTGTGCGAGGGCCAGCAAGGGAGGTTCGAGGGCAGGCACGCGTTTTGGGGCTGGCACCTTTGGCCTGGGAGCAGGGGCTCGACGTTTGCAGTTTGGAGCGTGAGGGCTGATTTTGGCCGAGAGTGACGTAAGGCGCTACGTTGAGCCCTTGCTCGGCTGGGCGAGCCCGCAGCCCCAGTGCGAGTGGGGCTGTGCGAGGGCCAGCAAGGGAGGTTCGAGGGCAGGCACGCGTTTTGGGGCTGGCACCTTTGGCCTGGGAGCAGGGGCTCGACGTTTGCAGTTTGGAGCGTGAGGGCTGATTTTGGCCGAGAGTGACGTAAGGCGCTACGTTGAGCCCTTGCTCGGCTGGGCGAGCCCGCAGCCCCAGTGCGAGTGGGGCTGTGCGAGGGCCAGCAAGGGAGGTTCGAGGGCAGGCACGCGTTTTGGGGCTGGCACCTTTGGCCTGGGAGCAGGGGCTCGACGTTTGCAGTTTGGAGCGTGAGGGCTGATTTTGGCCGAGAGTGACGTAAGGCGCTACGTTGAGCCCTTGCTCGGCTGGGCGAGCCCGCAGCCCCAGTGCGAGTGGGGCTGTGCGAGGGCCAGCAAGGGAGGTTCGAGGGCAGGCACGCGTTTTGGGGCTGGCACCTTTGGCCTGGGAGCAGGGGCTCGACGTTTGCAGTTTGGAGCGTGAGGGCTGATTTTGGCCGAGAGTGACGTAAGGCGCTACGTTGAGCCCTTGCTCGGCTGGGCGAGCCCGCAGCCCCAGTGCGAGTGGGGCTGTGCGAGGGCCAGCAAGGGAGGTTCGAGGGCAGGCACGCGTTTTGGGGCTGGCACCTTTGGCCTGGGAGCAGGGGCTCGACGTTTGCAGTTTGGAGCGTGAGGGCTGATTTTGGCCGAGAGTGACGTAAGGCGCTACGTTGAGCCCTTGCTCGGCTGGGCGAGCCCGCAGCCCCAGTGCGAGTGGGGCTGTGCGAGGGCCAGCAAGGGAGGTTCGAGGGCAGGCACGCGTTTTGGGGCTGGCACCTTTGGCCTGGGAGCAGGGGCTCGACGTTTGCAGTTTGGAGCGTGAGGGCTGATTTTGGCCGAGAGTGACGTAAGGCGCTACGTTGAGCCCTTGCTCGGCTGGGCGAGCCCGCAGCCCCAGTGCGAGTGGGGCTGTGCGAGGGCCAGCAAGGGAGGTTCGAGGGCAGGCACGCGTTTTGGGGCTGGCACCTTTGGCCTGGGAGCAGGGGCTCGACGTTTGCAGTTTGGAGCGTGAGGGCTGATTTTGGCCGAGAGTGACGTAAGGCGCTACGTTGAGCCCTTGCTCGGCTGGGCGAGCCCGCAGCCCCACTGCGAGTGGGGCTGTGCGAGGGCCAGCAAGGGAGGTTCGAGGGCAGGCACGCGTTTTGGGGCTGGCACCTTTGGCCTGGGAGCAGGGGCTCGACGTTTGCAGTTTGGAGCGTGAGGGCTGATTTTGGCCGAGAGTGACGTAAGGCGCTACGTTGAGCCCTTGCTCGGCTGGGCGAGCCCGCAGCCCCAGTGCGAGTGGGGCTGTGCGAGGGCCAGCAAGGGAGGTTCGAGGGCAGGCACGCGTTTTGGGGCTGGCACCTTTGGCCTGGGAGCAGGGGCTCGACGTTTGCAGTTTGGAGCGTGAGGGCTGATTTTGGCCGAGAGTGACGTAAGGCGCTACGTTGAGCCCTTGCTCGGCTGGGCGAGCCCGCAGCCCCAGTGCGAGTGGGGCTGTGCGAGGGCCAGCAAGGGAGGTTCGAGGGCAGGCACGCGTTTTGGGGCTGGCACCTTTGGCCTGGGAGCAGGGGCTCGACGTTTGCAGTTTGGAGCGTGAGGGCTGATTTTGGCCGAGAGTGACGTAAGGCGCTACGTTGAGCCCTTGCTCGGCTGGGCGAGCCCGCAGCCCCAGTGCGAGTGGGGCTGTGCGAGGGCCAGCAAGGGAGGTTCGAGGGCAGGCACGCGTTTTGGGGCTGGCACCTTTGGCCTGGGAGCAGGGGCTCGACGTTTGCAGTTTGGAGCGTGAGGGCTGATTTTGGCCGAGAGTGACGTAAGGCGCTACGTTGAGCCCTTGCTCGGCTGGGCGAGCCCGCAGCCCCAGTGCGAGTGGGGCTGTGCGAGGGCCAGCAAGGGAGGTTCGAGGGCAGGCACGCGTTTTGGGGCTGGCACCTTTGGCCTGGGAGCAGGGGCTCGACGTTTGCAGTTTGGAGCGTGAGGGCTGATTTTGGCCGAGAGTGACGTAAGGCGCTACGTTGAGCCCTTGCTCGGCTGGGCGAGCCCGCAGCCCCAGTGCGAGTGGGGCTGTGCGAGGGCCAGCAAGGGAGGTTCGAGGGCAGGCACGCGTTTTGGGGCTGGCACCTTTGGCCTGGGAGCAGGGGCTCGACGTTTGCAGTTTGGAGCGTGAGGGCTGATTTTGGCCGAGAGTGACGTAAGGCGCTACGTTGAGCCCTTGCTCGGCTGGGCGAGCCCGCAGCCCCAGTGCGAGTGGGGCTGTGCGAGGGCCAGCAAGGGAGGTTCGAGGGCAGGCACGCGTTTTGGGGCTGGCACCTTTGGCCTGGGAGCAGGGGCTCGACGTTTGCAGTTTGGAGCGTGAGGGCTGATTTTGGCCGAGAGTGACGTAAGGCGCTACGTTGAGCCCTTGCTCGGCTGGGCGAGCCCGCAGCCCCAGTGCGAGTGGGGCTGTGCGAGGGCCAGCAAGGGAGGTTCGAGGGCAGGCACGCGTTTTGGGGCTGGCACCTTTGGCCTGGGAGCAGGGGCTCGACGTTTGCAGTTTGGAGCGTGAGGGCTGATTTTGGCCGAGAGTGACGTAAGGCGCTACGTTGAGCCCTTGCTCGGCTGGGCGAGCCCGCAGCCCCAGTGCGAGTGGGGCTGTGCGAGGGCCAGCAAGGGAGGTTCGAGGGCAGGCACGCGTTTTGGGGCTGGCACCTTTGGCCTGGGAGCAGGGGCTCGACGTTTGCAGTTTGGAGCGTGAGGGCTGATTTTGGCCGAGAGTGACGTAAGGCGCTACGTTGAGCCCTTGCTCGGCTGGGCGAGCCCGCAGCCCCAGTGCGAGTGGGGCTGTGCGAGGGCCAGCAAGGGAGGTTCGAGGGCAGGCACGCGTTTTGGGGCTGGCACCTTTGGCCTGGGAGCAGGGGCTCGACGTTTGCAGTTTGGAGCGTGAGGGCTGATTTTGGCCGAGAGTGACGTAAGGCGCTACGTTGAGCCCTTGCTCGGCTGGGCGAGCCCGCAGCCCCAGTGCGAGTGGGGCTGTGCGAGGGCCAGCAAGGGAGGTTCGAGGGCAGGCACGCGTTTTGGGGCTGGCACCTTTGGCCTGGGAGCAGGGGCTCGACGTTTGCAGTTTGGAGCGTGAGGGCTGATTTTGGCCGAGAGTGACGTAAGGCGCTACGTTGAGCCCTTGCTCGGCTGGGCGAGCCCGCAGCCCCAGTGCGAGTGGGGCTGTGCGAGGGCCAGCAAGGGAGGTTCGAGGGCAGGCACGCGTTTTGGGGCTGGCACCTTTGGCCTGGGAGCAGGGGCTCGACGTTTGCAGTTTGGAGCGTGAGGGCTGATTTTGGCCGAGAGTGACGTAAGGCGCTACGTTGAGCCCTTGCTCGGCTGGGCGAGCCCGCAGCCCCAGTGCGAGTGGGGCTGTGCGAGGGCCAGCAAGGGAGGTTCGAGGGCAGGCACGCGTTTTGGGGCTGGCACCTTTGGCCTGGGAGCAGGGGCTCGACGTTTGCAGTTTGGAGCGTGAGGGCTGATTTTGGCCGAGAGTGACGTAAGGCGCTACGTTGAGCCCTTGCTCGGCTGGGCGAGCCCGCAGCCCCAGTGCGAGTGGGGCTGTGCGAGGGCCAGCAAGGGAGGTTCGAGGGCAGGCACGCGTTTTGGGGCTGGCACCTTTGGCCTGGGAGCAGGGGCTCGACGTTTGCAGTTTGGAGCGTGAGGGCTGATTTTGGCCGAGAGTGACGTAAGGCGCTACGTTGAGCCCTTGCTCGGCTGGGCGAGCCCGCAGCCCCAGTGCGAGTGGGGCTGTGCGAGGGCCAGCAAGGGAGGTTCGAGGGCAGGCACGCGTTTTGGGTCTGGCACCTTTGGCCTGGGAGCAGGGGCTCGACGTTTGCAGTTTGGAGCGTGAGGGCTGATTTTGGCCGAGAGTGACGTAAGGCGCTACGTTGAGCCCTTGCTCGGCTGGGCGAGCCCGCAGCCCCAGTGCGAGTGGGGCTGTGCGAGGGCCAGCAAGGGAGGTTGAGGGCAGGCACGCGTTTTGGGGCTGGCACCTTTGGCCTGGGAGCAGGGGCTCGACGTTTGCAGTTTGGAGCGTGAGGGCTGATTTTGGCCGAGAGTGACGTAAGGCGCTACGTTGAGCCCTTGCTCGGCTGGGCGAGCCCGCAGCCCCAGTGCGAGTGGGGCTGTGCGAGGGCCAGCAAGGGAGGTTCGAGGGCAGGCACGCGTTTTGGGGCTGGCACCTTTGGCCTGGGAGCAGGGGCTCGACGTTTGCAGTTTGGAGCGTGAGGGCTGATTTTGGCCGAGAGTGACGTAAGGCGCTACGTTGAGCCCTTGCTCGGCTGGGCGAGCCCGCAGCCCCAGTGCGAGTGGGGCTGTGCGAGGGCCAGCAAGGGAGGTTCGAGGGCAGGCACGCGTTTTGGGGCTGGCACCTTTGGCCTGGGAGCAGGGGCTCGACGTTTGCAGTTTGAGCGTGAGGGCTGATTTTGGCCGAGAGTGACGTAAGGCGCTACGTTGAGCCCTTGCTCGGCTGGGCGAGCCCGCAGCCCCAGTGCGAGTGGGGCTGTGCGAGGGCCAGCAAGGGAGGTTCGAGGGCAGGCACGCGTTTTGGGGCTGGCACCTTTGGCCTGGGAGCAGGGGCTCGACGTTTGCAGTTTGGAGCGTGAGGGCTGATTTTGGCCGAGAGTGACGTAAGGCGCTACGTTGAGCCCTTGCTCGGCTGGGCGAGCCCGCAGCCCCAGTGCGAGTGGGGCTGTGCGAGGGCCAGCAAGGGAGGTTCGAGGGCAGGCACGCGTTTTGGGGCTGGCACCTTTGGCCTGGGAGCAGGGGCTCGACGTTTGCAGTTTGGAGCGTGAGGGCTGATTTTGGCCGAGAGTGACGTAAGGCGCTACGTTGAGCCCTTGCTCGGCTGGGCGAGCCCGCAGCCCCAGTGCGAGTGGGGCTGTGCGAGGGCCAGCAAGGGAGGTTCGAGGGCAGGCACGCGTTTTGGGGCTGGCACCTTTGGCCTGGGAGCAGGGGCTCGACGTTTGCAGTTTGGAGCGTGAGGGCTGATTTTGGCCGAGAGTGAGGTAAGGCGCTACGTTGAGCCCTTGCTCGGCTGGGCGAGCCCGCAGCCCCAGTGCGAGTGGGGCTGTGCGAGGGCCAGCAAGGGAGGTTCGAGGGCAGGCACGCGTTTTGGGGCTGGCACCTTTGGCCTGGGAGCAGGGGCTCGACGTTTGCAGTTTGGAGCGTGAGGGCTGATTTTGGCCGAGAGTGACGTAAGGCGCTACGTTGAGCCCTTGCTCGGCTGGGCGAGCCCGCAGCCCCAGTGCGAGTGGGGCTGTGCGAGGGCCAGCAAGGGAGGTTCGAGGGCAGGCACGCGTTTTGGGCTGGCACCTTTGGCCTGGGAGCAGGGGCTCGACGTTTGCAGTTTGGAGCGTGAGGGCTGATTTTGGCCGAGAGTGACGTAAGGCGCTACGTTGAGCCCTTGCTCGGCTGGGCGAGCCCGCAGCCCCAGTGCGAGTGGGGCTGTGCGAGGGCCAGCAAGGGAGGTTCGAGGGCAGGCACGCGTTTTGGGCTGGCACCTTTGGCCTGGGAGCAGGGGCTCGACGTTTGCAGTTTGGAGCGTGAGGGCTGATTTTGGCCGAGAGTGACGTAAGGCGCTACGTTGAGCCCTTGCTCGGCTGGGCGAGCCCGCAGCCCCAGTGCGAGTGGGGCTGTGCGAGGGCCAGCAAGGGAGGTTCGAGGGCAGGCACGCGTTTTGGGGCTGGCACCTTTGGCCTGGGAGCAGGGGCTCGACGTTTGCAGTTTGGAGCGTGAGGGCTGATTTTGGCCGAGAGTGACGTAAGGCGCTACGTTGAGCCCTTGCTCGGCTGGGCGAGCCCGCAGCCCCAGTGCGAGTGGGGCTGTGCGAGGGCCAGCAAGGGAGGTTCGAGGGCAGGCACGCGTTTTGGGGCTGGCACCTTTGGCCTGGGAGCAGGGGCTCGACGTTTGCAGTTTGGAGCGTGAGGGCTGATTTTGGCCGAGAGTGACGTAAGGCGCTACGTTGAGCCCTTGCTCGGCTGGGCGAGCCCGCAGCCCCAGTGCGAGTGGGGCTGTGCGAGGGCCAGCAAGGGAGGTTCGAGGGCAGGCACGCGTTTTGGGGCTGGCACCTTTGGCCTGGGAGCAGGGGCTCGACGTTTGCAGTTTGGAGCGTGAGGGCTGATTTTGGCCGAGAGTGACGTAAGGCGCTACGTTGAGCCCTTGCTCGGCTGGGCGAGCCCGCAGCCCCAGTGCGAGTGGGGCTGTGCGAGGGCCAGCAAGGGAGGTTCGAGGGCAGGCACGCGTTTTGGGTCTGGCACCTTTGGCCTGGGAGCAGGGGCTCGACGTTTGCAGTTTGGAGCGTGAGGGCTGATTTTGGCCGAGAGTGACGTAAGGCGCTACGTTGAGCCCTTGCTCGGCTGGGCGAGCCCGCAGCCCCGGTGCGAGTGGGGCTGTGCGAGGGCCAGCAAGGGAGGTTCGAGGGCAGGCACGCGTTTTGGGGCTGGCACCTTTGGCCTGGGAGCAGGGGCTCGACGTTTGCAGTTTGGAGCGTGAGGGCTGATTTTGGCCGAGAGTGACGTAAGGCGCTACGTTGAGCCCTTGCTCGGCTGGGCGAGCCCGCAGCCCCAGTGCGAGTGGGGCTGTGCGAGGGCCAGCAAGGGAGGTTCGAGGGCAGGCACGCGTTTTGGGGCTGGCACCTTTGGCCTGGGAGCAGGGGCTCGACGTTTGCAGTTTGGAGCGTGAGGGCTGATTTTGGCCGAGAGTGACGTAAGGCGCTACGTTGAGCCCTTGCTCGGCTGGGCGAGCCCGCAGCCCCAGTGCGAGTGGGGCTGTGCGAGGGCCAGCAAGGGAGGTTCGAGGGCAGGCACGCGTTTTGGGGCTGGCACCTTTGGCCTGGGAGCAGGGGCTCGACGTTTGCAGTTTGGAGCGTGAGGGCTGATTTTGGCCGAGAGTGACGTAAGGCGCTACGTTGAGCCCTTGCTCGGCTGGGCGAGCCCGCAGCCCCAGTGCGAGTGGGGCTGTGCGAGGGCCAGCAAGGGAGGTTCGAGGGCAGGCACGCGTTTTGGGGCTGGCACCTTTGGCCTGGGAGCAGGGGCTCGACGTTTGCAGTTTGGAGCGTGAGGGCTGATTTTGGCCGAGAGTGACGTAAGGCGCTACGTTGAGCCCTTGCTCGGCTGGGCGAGCCCGCAGCCCCAGTGCGAGTGGGGCTGTGCGAGGGCCAGCAAGGGAGGTTCGAGGGCAGGCACGCGTTTTGGGGCTGGCACCTTTGGCCTGGGAGCAGGGGCTCGACGTTTGCAGTTTGGAGCGTGAGGGCTGATTTTGGCCGAGAGTGACGTAAGGCGCTACGTTGAGCCCTTGCTCGGCTGGGCGAGCCCGCAGCCCCAGTGCGAGTGGGGCTGTGCGAGGGCCAGCAAGGGAGGTTCGAGGGCAGGCACGCGTTTTGGGGCTGGCACCTTTGGCCTGGGAGCAGGGGCTCGACGTTTGCAGTTTGGAGCGTGAGGGCTGATTTTGGCCGAGAGTGACGTAAGGCGCTACGTTGAGCCCTTGCTCGGCTGGGCGAGCCCGCAGCCCCAGTGCGAGTGGGGCTGTGCGAGGGCCAGCAAGGGAGGTTCGAGGGCAGGCACGCGTTTTGGGGCTGGCACCTTTGGCCTGGGAGCAGGGGCTCGACGTTTGCAGTTTGGAGCGTGAGGGCTGATTTTGGCCGAGAGTGACGTAAGGCGCTACGTTGAGCCCTTGCTCGGCTGGGCGAGCCCGCAGCCCCAGTGCGAGTGGGGCTGTGCGAGGGCCAGCAAGGGAGGTTCGAGGGCAGGCACGCGTTTTGGGCTGGCACCTTTGGCCTGGGAGCAGGGGCTCGACGTTTGCAGTTTGGAGCGTGAGGGCTGATTTTGGCCGAGAGTGACGTAAGGCGCTACGTTGAGCCCTTGCTCGGCTGGGCGAGCCCGCAGCCCCAGTGCGAGTGGGGCTGTGCGAGGGCCAGCAAGGGAGGTTCGAGGGCAGGCACGCGTTTTGGGGCTGGCACCTTTGGCCTGGGAGCAGGGGCTCGACGTTTGCAGTTTGGAGCGTGAGGGCTGATTTTGGCCGAGAGTGACGTAAGGCGCTACGTTGAGCCCTTGCTCGGCTGGGCGAGCCCGCAGCCCCAGTGCGAGTGGGGCTGTGCGAGGGCCAGCAAGGGAGGTTCGAGGCCAGGCACGCGTTTTGGGGCTGGCACCTTTGGCCTGGGAGCAGGGGCTCGACGTTTGCAGTTTGGAGCGTGAGGGCTGATTTTGGCCGAGAGTGACGTAAGGCGCTACGTTGAGCCCTTGCTCGGCTGGGCGAGCCCGCAGCCCCAGTGCGAGTGGGGCTGTGCGAGGGCCAGCAAGGGAGGTTCGAGGGCAGGCACGCGTTTTGGCCTGGCACCTTTGGCCTGGGAGCAGGGGCTCGACGTTTGCAGTTTGGAGCGTGAGGGCTGATTTTGGCCGAGAGTGACGTAAGGCGCTACGTTGAGCCCTTGCTCGGCTGGGCGAGCCCGCAGCCCCAGTGCGAGTGGGGCTGTGCGAGGGCCAGCAAGGGAGGTTCGAGGGCAGGCACGCGTTTTGGGGCTGGCACCTTTGGCCTGGGAGCAGGGGCTCGACGTTTGCAGTTTGGAGCGTGAGGGCTGATTTTGGCCGAGAGTGACGTAAGGCGCTACGTTGAGCCCTTGCTCGGCTGGGCGAGCCCGCAGCCCCAGTGCGAGTGGGGCTGTGCGAGGGCCAGCAAGGGAGGTTCGAGGGCAGGCACGCGTTTTGGGGCTGGCACCTTTGGCCTGGGAGCAGGGGCTCGACGTTTGCAGTTTGGAGCGTGAGGGCTGATTTTGGCCGAGAGTGACGTAAGGCGCTACGTTGAGCCCTTGCTCGGCTGGGCGAGCCCGCAGCCCCAGTGCGAGTGGGGCTGTGCGAGGGCCAGCAAGGGAGGTTCGAGGGCAGGCACGCGTTTTGGGGCTGGCACCTTTGGCCTGGGAGCAGGGGCTCGACGTTTGCAGTTTGGAGCGTGAGGGCTGATTTTGGCCGAGAGTGACGTAAGGCGCTACGTTGAGCCCTTGCTCGGCTGGGCGAGCCCGCAGCCCCAGTGCGAGTGGGGCTGTGCGAGGGCCAGCAAGGGAGGTTCGAGGGCAGGCACGCGTTTTGGGGCTGGCACCTTTGGCCTGGGAGCAGGGGCTCGACGTTTGCAGTTTTGAGCGTGAGGGCTGATTTTGGCCGAGAGTGACGTAAGGCGCTACGTTGAGCCCTTGCTCGGCTGGGCGAGCCCGCAGCCCCAGTGCGAGTGGGGCTGTGCGAGGGCCAGCAAGGGAGGTTCGAGGGCAGGCACGCGTTTTGGGGCTGGCACCTTTGGCCTGGGAGCAGGGGCTCGACGTTTGCAGTTTGGAGCGTGAGGGCTGATTTTGGCCGAGAGTGACGTAAGGCGCTACGTTGAGCCCTTGCTCGGCTGGGCGAGCCCGCAGCCCCAGTGCGAGTGGGGCTGTGCGAGGGCCAGCAAGGGAGGTTCGAGGGCAGGCACGCGTTTTGGGGCTGGCACCTTTGGCCTGGGAGCAGGGGCTCGACGTTTGCAGTTTGGAGCGTGAGGGCTGATTTTGGCCGAGAGTGACGTAAGGCGCTACGTTGAGCCCTTGCTCGGCTGGGCGAGCCCGCAGCCCCAGTGCGAGTGGGGCTGTGCGAGGGCCAGCAAGGGAGGTTCGAGGGCAGGCACGCGTTTTGGGGCTGGCACCTTTGGCCTGGGAGCAGGGGCTCGACGTTTGCAGTTTGGAGCGTGAGGGCTGATTTTGGCCGAGAGTGACGTAAGGCGCTACGTTGAGCCCTTGCTCGGCTGGGCGAGCCCGCAGCCCCAGTGCGAGTGGGGCTGTGCGAGGGCCAGCAAGGGAGGTTCGAGGGCAGGCACGCGTTTTGGGGCTGGCACCTTTGGCCTGGGAGCAGGGGCTCGACGTTTGCAGTTTGGAGCGTGAGGGCTGATTTTGGCCGAGAGTGACGTAAGGCGCTACGTTGAGCCCTTGCTCGGCTGGGCGAGCCCGCAGCCCCAGTGCGAGTGGGGCTGTGCGAGGGCCAGCAAGGGAGGTTCGAGGGCAGGCACGCGTTTTGGGGCTGGCACCTTTGGCCTGGGAGCAGGGGCTCGACGTTTGCAGTTTGGAGCGTGAGGGCTGATTTTGGCCGAGAGTGACGTAAGGCGCTACGTTGAGCCCTTGCTCGGCTGGGCGAGCCCGCAGCCCCAGTGCGAGTGGGGCTGTGCGAGGGCCAGCAAGGGAGGTTCGAGGGCAGGCACGCGTTTTGGGGCTGGCACCTTTGGCCTGGGAGCAGGGGCTCGACGTTTGCAGTTTGGAGCGTGAGGGCTGATTTTGGCCGAGAGTGACGTAAGGCGCTACGTTGAGCCCTTGCTCGGCTGGGCGAGCCCGCAGCCCCAGTGCGAGTGGGGCTGTGCGAGGGCCAGCAAGGGAGGTTCGAGGGCAGGCACGCGTTTTGGGGCTGGCACCTTTGGCCTGGGAGCAGGGGCTCGACGTTTGCAGTTTGGAGCGTGAGGGCTGATTTTGGCCGAGAGTGACGTAAGGCGCTACGTTGAGCCCTTGCTCGGCTGGGCGAGCCCGCAGCCCCAGTGCGAGTGGGGCTGTGCGAGGGCCAGCAAGGGAGGTTCGAGGGCAGGCACGCGTTTTGGGGCTGGCACCTTTGGCCTGGGAGCAGGGGCTCGACGTTTGCAGTTTGGAGCGTGAGGGCTGATTTTGGCCGAGAGTGACGTAAGGCGCTACGTTGAGCCCTTGCTCGGCTGGGCGAGCCCGCAGCCCCAGTGCGAGTGGGGCTGTGCGAGGGCCAGCAAGGGAGGTTCGAGGGCAGGCACGCGTTTTGGGGCTGGCACCTTTGGCCTGGGAGCAGGGGCTCGACGTTTGCAGTTTGGAGCGTGAGGGCTGATTTTGGCCGAGAGTGACGTAAGGCGCTACGTTGAGCCCTTGCTCGGCTGGGCGAGCCCGCAGCCCCAGTGCGAGTGGGGCTGTGCGAGGGCCAGCAAGGGAGGTTCGAGGGCAGGCACGCGTTTTGGGGCTGGCACCTTTGGCCTGGGAGCAGGGGCTCGACGTTTGCAGTTTGGAGCGTGAGGGCTGATTTTGGCCGAGAGTGACGTAAGGCGCTACGTTGAGCCCTTGCTCGGCTGGGCGAGCCCGCAGCCCCAGTGCGAGTGGGGCTGTGCGAGGGCCAGCAAGGGAGGTTCGAGGGCAGGCACGCGTTTTGGGGCTGGCACCTTTGGCCTGGGAGCAGGGGCTCGACGTTTGCAGTTTGGAGCGTGAGGGCTGATTTTGGCCGAGAGTGACGTAAGGCGCTACGTTGAGCCCTTGCTCGGCTGGGCGAGCCCGCAGCCCCAGTGCGAGTGGGGCTGTGCGAGGGCCAGCAAGGGAGGTTCGAGGGCAGGCACGCGTTTTGGGGCTGGCACCTTTGGCCTGGGAGCAGGGGCTCGACGTTTGCAGTTTGGAGCGTGAGGGCTGATTTTGGCCGAGAGTGACGTAAGGCGCTACGTTGAGCCCTTGCTCGGCTGGGCGAGCCCGCAGCCCCAGTGCGAGTGGGGCTGTGCGAGGGCCAGCAAGGGAGGTTCGAGGGCAGGCACGCGTTTTGGGGCTGGCACCTTTGGCCTGGGAGCAGGGGCTCGACGTTTGCAGTTTGGAGCGTGAGGGCTGATTTTGGCCGAGAGTGACGTAAGGCGCTACGTTGAGCCCTTGCTCGGCTGGGCGAGCCCGCAGCCCCAGTGCGAGTGGGGCTGTGCGAGGGCCAGCAAGGGAGGTTCGAGGGCAGGCACGCGTTTTGGGGCTGGCACCTTTGGCCTGGGAGCAGGGGCTCGACGTTTGCAGTTTGGAGCGTGAGGGCTGATTTTGGCCGAGAGTGACGTAAGGCGCTACGTTGAGCCCTTGCTCGGCTGGGCGAGCCCGCAGCCCCAGTGCGAGTGGGGCTGTGCGAGGGCCAGCAAGGGAGGTTCGAGGGCAGGCACGCGTTTTGGGGCTGGCACCTTTGGCCTGGGAGCAGGGGCTCGACGTTTGCAGTTTGGAGCGTGAGGGCTGATTTTGGCCGAGAGTGACGTAAGGCGCTACGTTGAGCCCTTGCTCGGCTGGGCGAGCCCGCAGCCCCAGTGCGAGTGGGGCTGTGCGAGGGCCAGCAAGGGAGGTTCGAGGGCAGGCACGCGTTTTGGGGCTGGCACCTTTGGCCTGGGAGCAGGGGCTCGACGTTTGCAGTTTGGAGCGTGAGGGCTGATTTTGGCCGAGAGTGACGTAAGGCGCTACGTTGAGCCCTTGCTCGGCTGGGCGAGCCCGCAGCCCCAGTGCGAGTGGGGCTGTGCGAGGGCCAGCAAGGGAGGTTCGAGGGCAGGCACGCGTTTTGGGGCTGGCACCTTTGGCCTGGGAGCAGGGGCTCGACGTTTGCAGTTTGGAGCGTGAGGGCTGATTTTGGCCGAGAGTGACGTAAGGCGCTACGTTGAGCCCTTGCTCGGCTGGGCGAGCCCGCAGCCCCAGTGCGAGTGGGGCTGTGCGAGGGCCAGCAAGGGAGGTTCGAGGGCAGGCACGCGTTTTGGGGCTGGCACCTTTGGCCTGGGAGCAGGGGCTCGACGTTTGCAGTTTGGAGCGTGAGGGCTGATTTTGGCCGAGAGTGACGTAAGGCGCTACGTTGAGCCCTTGCTCGGCTGGGCGAGCCCGCAGCCCCAGTGCGAGTGGGGCTGTGCGAGGGCCAGCAAGGGAGGTTCGAGGGCAGGCACGCGTTTTGGGGCTGGCACCTTTGGCCTGGGAGCAGGGGCTCGACGTTTGCAGTTTGGAGCGTGAGGGCTGATTTTGGCCGAGAGTGACGTAAGGCGCTACGTTGAGCCCTTGCTCGGCTGGGCGAGCCCGCAGCCCCAGTGCGAGTGGGGCTGTGCGAGGGCCAGCAAGGGAGGTTCGAGGGCAGGCACGCGTTTTGGGGCTGGCACCTTTGGCCTGGGAGCAGGGGCTCGACGTTTGCAGTTTGGAGCGTGAGGGCTGATTTTGGCCGAGAGTGACGTAAGGCGCTACGTTGAGCCCTTGCTCGGCTGGGCGAGCCCGCAGCCCCAGTGCGAGTGGGGCTGTGCGAGGGCCAGCAAGGGAGGTTCGAGGGCAGGCACGCGTTTTGGGGCTGGCACCTTTGGCCTGGGAGCAGGGGCTCGACGTTTGCAGTTTGGAGCGTGAGGGCTGATTTTGGCCGAGAGTGACGTAAGGCGCTACGTTGAGCCCTTGCTCGGCTGGGCGAGCCCGCAGCCCCAGTGCGAGTGGGGCTGTGCGAGGGCCAGCAAGGGAGGTTCGAGGGCAGGCACGCGTTTTGGGGCTGGCACCTTTGGCCTGGGAGCAGGGGCTCGACGTTTGCAGTTTGGAGCGTGAGGGCTGATTTTGGCCGAGAGTGACGTAAGGCGCTACGTTGAGCCCTTGCTCGGCTGGGCGAGCCCGCAGCCCCAGTGCGAGTGGGGCTGTGCGAGGGCCAGCAAGGGAGGTTCGAGGGCAGGCACGCGTTTTGGGGCTGGCACCTTTGGCCTGGGAGCAGGGGCTCGACGTTTGCAGTTTGGAGCGTGAGGGCTGATTTTGGCCGAGAGTGACGTAAGGCGCTACGTTGAGCCCTTGCTCGGCTGGGCGAGCCCGCAGCCCCAGTGCGAGTGGGGCTGTGCGAGGGCCAGCAAGGGAGGTTCGAGGGCAGGCACGCGTTTTGGGGCTGGCACCTTTGGCCTGGGAGCAGGGGCTCGACGTTTGCAGTTTGGAGCGTGAGGGCTGATTTTGGCCGAGAGTGACGTAAGGCGCTACGTTGAGCCCTTGCTCGGCTGGGCGAGCCCGCAGCCCCAGTGCGAGTGGGGCTGTGCGAGGGCCAGCAAGGGAGGTTCGAGGGCAGGCACGCGTTTTGGGGCTGGCACCTTTGGCCTGGGAGCAGGGGCTCGACGTTTGCAGTTTGGAGCGTGAGGGCTGATTTTGGCCGAGAGTGACGTAAGGCGCTACGTTGAGCCCTTGCTCGGCTGGGCGAGCCCGCAGCCCCAGTGCGAGTGGGGCTGTGCGAGGGCCAGCAAGGGAGGTTCGAGGGCAGGCACGCGTTTTGGGGCTGGCACCTTTGGCCTGGGAGCAGGGGCTCGACGTTTGCAGTTTGGAGCGTGAGGGCTGATTTTGGCCGAGAGTGACGTAAGGCGCTACGTTGAGCCCTTGCTCGGCTGGGCGAGCCCGCAGCCCCAGTGCGAGTGGGGCTGTGCGAGGGCCAGCAAGGGAGGTTCGAGGGCAGGCACGCGTTTTGGGGCTGGCACCTTTGGCCTGGGAGCAGGGGCTCGACGTTTGCAGTTTGGAGCGTGAGGGCTGATTTTGGCCGAGAGTGACGTAAGGCGCTACGTTGAGCCCTTGCTCGGCTGGGCGAGCCCGCAGCCCCAGTGCGAGTGGGGCTGTGCGAGGGCCAGCAAGGGAGGTTCGAGGGCAGGCACGCGTTTTGGGGCTGGCACCTTTGGCCTGGGAGCAGGGGCTCGACGTTTGCAGTTTGGAGCGTGAGGGCTGATTTTGGCCGAGAGTGACGTAAGGCGCTACGTTGAGCCCTTGCTCGGCTGGGCGAGCCCGCAGCCCCAGTGCGAGTGGGGCTGTGCGAGGGCCAGCAAGGGAGGTTCGAGGGCAGGCACGCGTTTTGGGGCTGGCACCTTTGGCCTGGGAGCAGGGGCTCGACGTTTGCAGTTTGGAGCGTGAGGGCTGATTTTGGCCGAGAGTGACGTAAGGCGCTACGTTGAGCCCTTGCTCGGCTGGGCGAGCCCGCAGCCCCAGTGCGAGTGGGGCTGTGCGAGGGCCAGCAAGGGAGGTTCGAGGGCAGGCACGCGTTTTGGGGCTGGCACCTTTGGCCTGGGAGCAGGGGCTCGACGTTTGCAGTTTGGAGCGTGAGGGCTGATTTTGGCCGAGAGTGACGTAAGGCGCTACGTTGAGCCCTTGCTCGGCTGGGCGAGCCCGCAGCCCCAGTGCGAGTGGGGCTGTGCGAGGGCCAGCAAGGGAGGTTCGAGGGCAGGCACGCGTTTTGGGGCTGGCACCTTTGGCCTGGGAGCAGGGGCTCGACGTTTGCAGTTTGGAGCGTGAGGGCTGATTTTGGCCGAGAGTGACGTAAGGCGCTACGTTGAGCCCTTGCTCGGCTGGGCGAGCCCGCAGCCCCAGTGCGAGTGGGGCTGTGCGAGGGCCAGCAAGGGAGGTTCGAGGGCAGGCACGCGTTTTGGGGCTGGCACCTTTGGCCTGGGAGCAGGGGCTCGACGTTTGCAGTTTGGAGCGTGAGGGCTGATTTTGGCCGAGAGTGACGTAAGGCGCTACGTTGAGCCCTTGCTCGGCTGGGCGAGCCCGCAGCCCCAGTGCGAGTGGGGCTGTGCGAGGGCCAGCAAGGGAGGTTCGAGGGCAGGCACGCGTTTTGGGGCTGGCACCTTTGGCCTGGGAGCAGGGGCTCGACGTTTGCAGTTTGGAGCGTGAGGGCTGATTTTGGCCGAGAGTGACGTAAGGCGCTACGTTGAGCCCTTGCTCGGCTGGGCGAGCCCGCAGCCCCAGTGCGAGTGGGGCTGTGCGAGGGCCAGCAAGGGAGGTTCGAGGGCAGGCACGCGTTTTGGGGCTGGCACCTTTGGCCTGGGAGCAGGGGCTCGACGTTTGCAGTTTGGAGCGTGAGGGCTGATTTTGGCCGAGAGTGACGTAAGGCGCTACGTTGAGCCCTTGCTCGGCTGGGCGAGCCCGCAGCCCCAGTGCGAGTGGGGCTGTGCGAGGGCCAGCAAGGGAGGTTCGAGGGCAGGCACGCGTTTTGGGGCTGGCACCTTTGGCCTGGGAGCAGGGGCTCGACGTTTGCAGTTTGGAGCGTGAGGGCTGATTTTGGCCGAGAGTGACGTAAGGCGCTACGTTGAGCCCTTGCTCGGCTGGGCGAGCCCGCAGCCCCAGTGCGAGTGGGGCTGTGCGAGGGCCAGCAAGGGAGGTTCGAGGGCAGGCACGCGTTTTGGGGCTGGCACCTTTGGCCTGGGAGCAGGGGCTCGACGTTTGCAGTTTGGAGCGTGAGGGCTGATTTTGGCCGAGAGTGACGTAAGGCGCTACGTTGAGCCCTTGCTCGGCTGGGCGAGCCCGCAGCCCCAGTGCGAGTGGGGCTGTGCGAGGGCCAGCAAGGGAGGTTCGAGGGCAGGCACGCGTTTTGGGGCTGGCACCTTTGGCCTGGGAGCAGGGGCTCGACGTTTGCAGTTTGGAGCGTGAGGGCTGATTTTGGCCGAGAGTGACGTAAGGCGCTACGTTGAGCCCTTGCTCGGCTGGGCGAGCCCGCAGCCCCAGTGCGAGTGGGGCTGTGCGAGGGCCAGCAAGGGAGGTTCGAGGGCAGGCACGCGTTTTGGGGCTGGCACCTTTGGCCTGGGAGCAGGGGCTCGACGTTTGCAGTTTGGAGCGTGAGGGCTGATTTTGGCCGAGAGTGACGTAAGGCGCTACGTTGAGCCCTTGCTCGGCTGGGCGAGCCCGCAGCCCCAGTGCGAGTGGGGCTGTGCGAGGGCCAGCAAGGGAGGTTCGAGGGCAGGCACGCGTTTTGGGGCTGGCACCTTTGGCCTGGGAGCAGGGGCTCGACGTTTGCAGTTTGGAGCGTGAGGGCTGATTTTGGCCGAGAGTGACGTAAGGCGCTACGTTGAGCCCTTGCTCGGCTGGGCGAGCCCGCAGCCCCAGTGCGAGTGGGGCTGTGCGAGGGCCAGCAAGGGAGGTTCGAGGGCAGGCACGCGTTTTGGGGCTGGCACCTTTGGCCTGGGAGCAGGGGCTCGACGTTTGCAGTTTGGAGCGTGAGGGCTGATTTTGGCCGAGAGTGACGTAAGGCGCTACGTTGAGCCCTTGCTCGGCTGGGCGAGCCCGCAGCCCCAGTGCGAGTGGGGCTGTGCGAGGGCCAGCAAGGGAGGTTCGAGGGCAGGCACGCGTTTTGGGGCTGGCACCTTTGGCCTGGGAGCAGGGGCTCGACGTTTGCAGTTTGGAGCGTGAGGGCTGATTTTGGCCGAGAGTGACGTAAGGCGCTACGTTGAGCCCTTGCTCGGCTGGGCGAGCCCGCAGCCCCAGTGCGAGTGGGGCTGTGCGAGGGCCAGCAAGGGAGGTTCGAGGGCAGGCACGCGTTTTGGGGCTGGCACCTTTGGCCTGGGAGCAGGGGCTCGACGTTTGCAGTTTGGAGCGTGAGGGCTGATTTTGGCCGAGAGTGACGTAAGGCGCTACGTTGAGCCCTTGCTCGGCTGGGCGAGCCCGCAGCCCCAGTGCGAGTGGGGCTGTGCGAGGGCCAGCAAGGGAGGTTCGAGGGCAGGCACGCGTTTTGGGGCTGGCACCTTTGGCCTGGGAGCAGGGGCTCGACGTTTGCAGTTTGGAGCGTGAGGGCTGATTTTGGCCGAGAGTGACGTAAGGCGCTACGTTGAGCCCTTGCTCGGCTGGGCGAGCCCGCAGCCCCAGTGCGAGTGGGGCTGTGCGAGGGCCAGCAAGGGAGGTTCGAGGGCAGGCACGCGTTTTGGGGCTGGCACCTTTGGCCTGGGAGCAGGGGCTCGACGTTTGCAGTTTGGAGCGTGAGGGCTGATTTTGGCCGAGAGTGACGTAAGGCGCTACGTTGAGCCCTTGCTCGGCTGGGCGAGCCCGCAGCCCCAGTGCGAGTGGGGCTGTGCGAGGGCCAGCAAGGGAGGTTCGAGGGCAGGCACGCGTTTTGGGGCTGGCACCTTTGGCCTGGGAGCAGGGGCTCGACGTTTGCAGTTTGGAGCGTGAGGGCTGATTTTGGCCGAGAGTGACGTAAGGCGCTACGTTGAGCCCTTGCTCGGCTGGGCGAGCCCGCAGCCCCAGTGCGAGTGGGGCTGTGCGAGGGCCAGCAAGGGAGGTTCGAGGGCAGGCACGCGTTTTGGGGCTGGCACCTTTGGCCTGGGAGCAGGGGCTCGACGTTTGCAGTTTGGAGCGTGAGGGCTGATTTTGGCCGAGAGTGACGTAAGGCGCTACGTTGAGCCCTTGCTCGGCTGGGCGAGCCCGCAGCCCCAGTGCGAGTGGGGCTGTGCGAGGGCCAGCAAGGGAGGTTCGAGGGCAGGCACGCGTTTTGGGGCTGGCACCTTTGGCCTGGGAGCAGGGGCTCGACGTTTGCAGTTTGGAGCGTGAGGGCTGATTTTGGCCGAGAGTGACGTAAGGCGCTACGTTGAGCCCTTGCTCGGCTGGGCGAGCCCGCAGCCCCAGTGCGAGTGGGGCTGTGCGAGGGCCAGCAAGGGAGGTTCGAGGGCAGGCACGCGTTTTGGGGCTGGCACCTTTGGCCTGGGAGCAGGGGCTCGACGTTTGCAGTTTGGAGCGTGAGGGCTGATTTTGGCCGAGAGTGACGTAAGGCGCTACGTTGAGCCCTTGCTCGGCTGGGCGAGCCCGCAGCCCCAGTGCGAGTGGGGCTGTGCGAGGGCCAGCAAGGGAGGTTCGAGGGCAGGCACGCGTTTTGGGGCTGGCACCTTTGGCCTGGGAGCAGGGGCTCGACGTTTGCAGTTTGGAGCGTGAGGGCTGATTTTGGCCGAGAGTGACGTAAGGCGCTACGTTGAGCCCTTGCTCGGCTGGGCGAGCCCGCAGCCCCAGTGCGAGTGGGGCTGTGCGAGGGCCAGCAAGGGAGGTTCGAGGGCAGGCACGCGTTTTGGGGCTGGCACCTTTGGCCTGGGAGCAGGGGCTCGACGTTTGCAGTTTGGAGCGTGAGGGCTGATTTTGGCCGAGAGTGACGTAAGGCGCTACGTTGAGCCCTTGCTCGGCTGGGCGAGCCCGCAGCCCCAGTGCGAGTGGGGCTGTGCGAGGGCCAGCAAGGGAGGTTCGAGGGCAGGCACGCGTTTTGGGGCTGGCACCTTTGGCCTGGGAGCAGGGGCTCGACGTTTGCAGTTTGGAGCGTGAGGGCTGATTTTGGCCGAGAGTGACGTAAGGCGCTACGTTGAGCCCTTGCTCGGCTGGGCGAGCCCGCAGCCCCAGTGCGAGTGGGGCTGTGCGAGGGCCAGCAAGGGAGGTTCGAGGGCAGGCACGCGTTTTGGGGCTGGCACCTTTGGCCTGGGAGCAGGGGCTCGACGTTTGCAGTTTGGAGCGTGAGGGCTGATTTTGGCCGAGAGTGACGTAAGGCGCTACGTTGAGCCCTTGCTCGGCTGGGCGAGCCCGCAGCCCCAGTGCGAGTGGGGCTGTGCGAGGGCCAGCAAGGGAGGTTCGAGGGCAGGCACGCGTTTTGGGGCTGGCACCTTTGGCCTGGGAGCAGGGGCTCGACGTTTGCAGTTTGGAGCGTGAGGGCTGATTTTGGCCGAGAGTGACGTAAGGCGCTACGTTGAGCCCTTGCTCGGCTGGGCGAGCCCGCAGCCCCAGTGCGAGTGGGGCTGTGCGAGGGCCAGCAAGGGAGGTTCGAGGGCAGGCACGCGTTTTGGGGCTGGCACCTTTGGCCTGGGAGCAGGGGCTCGACGTTTGCAGTTTGGAGCGTGAGGGCTGATTTTGGCCGAGAGTGACGTAAGGCGCTACGTTGAGCCCTTGCTCGGCTGGGCGAGCCCGCAGCCCCAGTGCGAGTGGGGCTGTGCGAGGGCCAGCAAGGGAGGTTCGAGGGCAGGCACGCGTTTTGGGGCTGGCACCTTTGGCCTGGGAGCAGGGGCTCGACGTTTGCAGTTTGGAGCGTGAGGGCTGATTTTGGCCGAGAGTGACGTAAGGCGCTACGTTGAGCCCTTGCTCGGCTGGGCGAGCCCGCAGCCCCAGTGCGAGTGGGGCTGTGCGAGGGCCAGCAAGGGAGGTTCGAGGGCAGGCACGCGTTTTGGGGCTGGCACCTTTGGCCTGGGAGCAGGGGCTCGACGTTTGCAGTTTGGAGCGTGAGGGCTGATTTTGGCCGAGAGTGACGTAAGGCGCTACGTTGAGCCCTTGCTCGGCTGGGCGAGCCCGCAGCCCCAGTGCGAGTGGGGCTGTGCGAGGGCCAGCAAGGGAGGTTCGAGGGCAGGCACGCGTTTTGGGGCTGGCACCTTTGGCCTGGGAGCAGGGGCTCGACGTTTGCAGTTTGGAGCGTGAGGGCTGATTTTGGCCGAGAGTGACGTAAGGCGCTACGTTGAGCCCTTGCTCGGCTGGGCGAGCCCGCAGCCCCAGTGCGAGTGGGGCTGTGCGAGGGCCAGCAAGGGAGGTTCGAGGGCAGGCACGCGTTTTGGGGCTGGCACCTTTGGCCTGGGAGCAGGGGCTCGACGTTTGCAGTTTGGAGCGTGAGGGCTGATTTTGGCCGAGAGTGACGTAAGGCGCTACGTTGAGCCCTTGCTCGGCTGGGCGAGCCCGCAGCCCCAGTGCGAGTGGGGCTGTGCGAGGGCCAGCAAGGGAGGTTCGAGGGCAGGCACGCGTTTTGGGGCTGGCACCTTTGGCCTGGGAGCAGGGGCTCGACGTTTGCAGTTTGGAGCGTGAGGGCTGATTTTGGCCGAGAGTGACGTAAGGCGCTACGTTGAGCCCTTGCTCGGCTGGGCGAGCCCGCAGCCCCAGTGCGAGTGGGGCTGTGCGAGGGCCAGCAAGGGAGGTTCGAGGGCAGGCACGCGTTTTGGGGCTGGCACCTTTGGCCTGGGAGCAGGGGCTCGACGTTTGCAGTTTGGAGCGTGAGGGCTGATTTTGGCCGAGAGTGACGTAAGGCGCTACGTTGAGCCCTTGCTCGGCTGGGCGAGCCCGCAGCCCCAGTGCGAGTGGGGCTGTGCGAGGGCCAGCAAGGGAGGTTCGAGGGCAGGCACGCGTTTTGGGGCTGGCACCTTTGGCCTGGGAGCAGGGGCTCGACGTTTGCAGTTTGGAGCGTGAGGGCTGATTTTGGCCGAGAGTGACGTAAGGCGCTACGTTGAGCCCTTGCTCGGCTGGGCGAGCCCGCAGCCCCAGTGCGAGTGGGGCTGTGCGAGGGCCAGCAAGGGAGGTTCGAGGGCAGGCACGCGTTTTGGGGCTGGCACCTTTGGCCTGGGAGCAGGGGCTCGACGTTTGCAGTTTGGAGCGTGAGGGCTGATTTTGGCCGAGAGTGACGTAAGGCGCTACGTTGAGCCCTTGCTCGGCTGGGCGAGCCCGCAGCCCCAGTGCGAGTGGGGCTGTGCGAGGGCCAGCAAGGGAGGTTCGAGGGCAGGCACGCGTTTTGGGGCTGGCACCTTTGGCCTGGGAGCAGGGGCTCGACGTTTGCAGTTTGGAGCGTGAGGGCTGATTTTGGCCGAGAGTGACGTAAGGCGCTACGTTGAGCCCTTGCTCGGCTGGGCGAGCCCGCAGCCCCAGTGCGAGTGGGGCTGTGCGAGGGCCAGCAAGGGAGGTTCGAGGGCAGGCACGCGTTTTGGGGCTGGCACCTTTGGCCTGGGAGCAGGGGCTCGACGTTTGCAGTTTGGAGCGTGAGGGCTGATTTTGGCCGAGAGTGACGTAAGGCGCTACGTTGAGCCCTTGCTCGGCTGGGCGAGCCCGCAGCCCCAGTGCGAGTGGGGCTGTGCGAGGGCCAGCAAGGGAGGTTCGAGGGCAGGCACGCGTTTTGGGGCTGGCACCTTTGGCCTGGGAGCAGGGGCTCGACGTTTGCAGTTTGGAGCGTGAGGGCTGATTTTGGCCGAGAGTGACGTAAGGCGCTACGTTGAGCCCTTGCTCGGCTGGGCGAGCCCGCAGCCCCAGTGCGAGTGGGGCTGTGCGAGGGCCAGCAAGGGAGGTTCGAGGGCAGGCACGCGTTTTGGGGCTGGCACCTTTGGCCTGGGAGCAGGGGCTCGACGTTTGCAGTTTGGAGCGTGAGGGCTGATTTTGGCCGAGAGTGACGTAAGGCGCTACGTTGAGCCCTTGCTCGGCTGGGCGAGCCCGCAGCCCCAGTGCGAGTGGGGCTGTGCGAGGGCCAGCAAGGGAGGTTCGAGGGCAGGCACGCGTTTTGGGGCTGGCACCTTTGGCCTGGGAGCAGGGGCTCGACGTTTGCAGTTTGGAGCGTGAGGGCTGATTTTGGCCGAGAGTGACGTAAGGCGCTACGTTGAGCCCTTGCTCGGCTGGGCGAGCCCGCAGCCCCAGTGCGAGTGGGGCTGTGCGAGGGCCAGCAAGGGAGGTTCGAGGGCAGGCACGCGTTTTGGGGCTGGCACCTTTGGCCTGGGAGCAGGGGCTCGACGTTTGCAGTTTGGAGCGTGAGGGCTGATTTTGGCCGAGAGTGACGTAAGGCGCTACGTTGAGCCCTTGCTCGGCTGGGCGAGCCCGCAGCCCCAGTGCGAGTGGGGCTGTGCGAGGGCCAGCAAGGGAGGTTCGAGGGCAGGCACGCGTTTTGGGGCTGGCACCTTTGGCCTGGGAGCAGGGGCTCGACGTTTGCAGTTTGGAGCGTGAGGGCTGATTTTGGCCGAGAGTGACGTAAGGCGCTACGTTGAGCCCTTGCTCGGCTGGGCGAGCCCGCAGCCCCAGTGCGAGTGGGGCTGTGCGAGGGCCAGCAAGGGAGGTTCGAGGGCAGGCACGCGTTTTGGGGCTGGCACCTTTGGCCTGGGAGCAGGGGCTCGACGTTTGCAGTTTGGAGCGTGAGGGCTGATTTTGGCCGAGAGTGACGTAAGGCGCTACGTTGAGCCCTTGCTCGGCTGGGCGAGCCCGCAGCCCCAGTGCGAGTGGGGCTGTGCGAGGGCCAGCAAGGGAGGTTCGAGGGCAGGCACGCGTTTTGGGGCTGGCACCTTTGGCCTGGGAGCAGGGGCTCGACGTTTGCAGTTTGGAGCGTGAGGGCTGATTTTGGCCGAGAGTGACGTAAGGCGCTACGTTGAGCCCTTGCTCGGCTGGGCGAGCCCGCAGCCCCAGTGCGAGTGGGGCTGTGCGAGGGCCAGCAAGGGAGGTTCGAGGGCAGGCACGCGTTTTGGGGCTGGCACCTTTGGCCTGGGAGCAGGGGCTCGACGTTTGCAGTTTGGAGCGTGAGGGCTGATTTTGGCCGAGAGTGACGTAAGGCGCTACGTTGAGCCCTTGCTCGGCTGGGCGAGCCCGCAGCCCCAGTGCGAGTGGGGCTGTGCGAGGGCCAGCAAGGGAGGTTCGAGGGCAGGCACGCGTTTTGGGGCTGGCACCTTTGGCCTGGGAGCAGGGGCTCGACGTTTGCAGTTTGGAGCGTGAGGGCTGATTTTGGCCGAGAGTGACGTAAGGCGCTACGTTGAGCCCTTGCTCGGCTGGGCGAGCCCGCAGCCCCAGTGCGAGTGGGGCTGTGCGAGGGCCAGCAAGGGAGGTTCGAGGGCAGGCACGCGTTTTGGGGCTGGCACCTTTGGCCTGGGAGCAGGGGCTCGACGTTTGCAGTTTGGAGCGTGAGGGCTGATTTTGGCCGAGAGTGACGTAAGGCGCTACGTTGAGCCCTTGCTCGGCTGGGCGAGCCCGCAGCCCCAGTGCGAGTGGGGCTGTGCGAGGGCCAGCAAGGGAGGTTCGAGGGCAGGCACGCGTTTTGGGGCTGGCACCTTTGGCCTGGGAGCAGGGGCTCGACGTTTGCAGTTTGGAGCGTGAGGGCTGATTTTGGCCGAGAGTGACGTAAGGCGCTACGTTGAGCCCTTGCTCGGCTGGGCGAGCCCGCAGCCCCAGTGCGAGTGGGGCTGTGCGAGGGCCAGCAAGGGAGGTTCGAGGGCAGGCACGCGTTTTGGGGCTGGCACCTTTGGCCTGGGAGCAGGGGCTCGACGTTTGCAGTTTGGAGCGTGAGGGCTGATTTTGGCCGAGAGTGACGTAAGGCGCTACGTTGAGCCCTTGCTCGGCTGGGCGAGCCCGCAGCCCCAGTGCGAGTGGGGCTGTGCGAGGGCCAGCAAGGGAGGTTCGAGGGCAGGCACGCGTTTTGGGGCTGGCACCTTTGGCCTGGGAGCAGGGGCTCGACGTTTGCAGTTTGGAGCGTGAGGGCTGATTTTGGCCGAGAGTGACGTAAGGCGCTACGTTGAGCCCTTGCTCGGCTGGGCGAGCCCGCAGCCCCAGTGCGAGTGGGGCTGTGCGAGGGCCAGCAAGGGAGGTTCGAGGGCAGGCACGCGTTTTGGGGCTGGCACCTTTGGCCTGGGAGCAGGGGCTCGACGTTTGCAGTTTGGAGCGTGAGGGCTGATTTTGGCCGAGAGTGACGTAAGGCGCTACGTTGAGCCCTTGCTCGGCTGGGCGAGCCCGCAGCCCCAGTGCGAGTGGGGCTGTGCGAGGGCCAGCAAGGGAGGTTCGAGGGCAGGCACGCGTTTTGGGGCTGGCACCTTTGGCCTGGGAGCAGGGGCTCGACGTTTGCAGTTTGGAGCGTGAGGGCTGATTTTGGCCGAGAGTGACGTAAGGCGCTACGTTGAGCCCTTGCTCGGCTGGGCGAGCCCGCAGCCCCAGTGCGAGTGGGGCTGTGCGAGGGCCAGCAAGGGAGGTTCGAGGGCAGGCACGCGTTTTGGGGCTGGCACCTTTGGCCTGGGAGCAGGGGCTCGACGTTTGCAGTTTGGAGCGTGAGGGCTGATTTTGGCCGAGAGTGACGTAAGGCGCTACGTTGAGCCCTTGCTCGGCTGGGCGAGCCCGCAGCCCCAGTGCGAGTGGGGCTGTGCGAGGGCCAGCAAGGGAGGTTCGAGGGCAGGCACGCGTTTTGGGGCTGGCACCTTTGGCCTGGGAGCAGGGGCTCGACGTTTGCAGTTTGGAGCGTGAGGGCTGATTTTGGCCGAGAGTGACGTAAGGCGCTACGTTGAGCCCTTGCTCGGCTGGGCGAGCCCGCAGCCCCAGTGCGAGTGGGGCTGTGCGAGGGCCAGCAAGGGAGGTTCGAGGGCAGGCACGCGTTTTGGGGCTGGCACCTTTGGCCTGGGAGCAGGGGCTCGACGTTTGCAGTTTGGAGCGTGAGGGCTGATTTTGGCCGAGAGTGACGTAAGGCGCTACGTTGAGCCCTTGCTCGGCTGGGCGAGCCCGCAGCCCCAGTGCGAGTGGGGCTGTGCGAGGGCCAGCAAGGGAGGTTCGAGGGCAGGCACGCGTTTTGGGGCTGGCACCTTTGGCCTGGGAGCAGGGGCTCGACGTTTGCAGTTTGGAGCGTGAGGGCTGATTTTGGCCGAGAGTGACGTAAGGCGCTACGTTGAGCCCTTGCTCGGCTGGGCGAGCCCGCAGCCCCAGTGCGAGTGGGGCTGTGCGAGGGCCAGCAAGGGAGGTTCGAGGGCAGGCACGCGTTTTGGGGCTGGCACCTTTGGCCTGGGAGCAGGGGCTCGACGTTTGCAGTTTGGAGCGTGAGGGCTGATTTTGGCCGAGAGTGACGTAAGGCGCTACGTTGAGCCCTTGCTCGGCTGGGCGAGCCCGCAGCCCCAGTGCGAGTGGGGCTGTGCGAGGGCCAGCAAGGGAGGTTCGAGGGCAGGCACGCGTTTTGGGGCTGGCACCTTTGGCCTGGGAGCAGGGGCTCGACGTTTGCAGTTTGGAGCGTGAGGGCTGATTTTGGCCGAGAGTGACGTAAGGCGCTACGTTGAGCCCTTGCTCGGCTGGGCGAGCCCGCAGCCCCAGTGCGAGTGGGGCTGTGCGAGGGCCAGCAAGGGAGGTTCGAGGGCAGGCACGCGTTTTGGGGCTGGCACCTTTGGCCTGGGAGCAGGGGCTCGACGTTTGCAGTTTGGAGCGTGAGGGCTGATTTTGGCCGAGAGTGACGTAAGGCGCTACGTTGAGCCCTTGCTCGGCTGGGCGAGCCCGCAGCCCCAGTGCGAGTGGGGCTGTGCGAGGGCCAGCAAGGGAGGTTCGAGGGCAGGCACGCGTTTTGGGGCTGGCACCTTTGGCCTGGGAGCAGGGGCTCGACGTTTGCAGTTTGGAGCGTGAGGGCTGATTTTGGCCGAGAGTGACGTAAGGCGCTACGTTGAGCCCTTGCTCGGCTGGGCGAGCCCGCAGCCCCAGTGCGAGTGGGGCTGTGCGAGGGCCAGCAAGGGAGGTTCGAGGGCAGGCACGCGTTTTGGGGCTGGCACCTTTGGCCTGGGAGCAGGGGCTCGACGTTTGCAGTTTGGAGCGTGAGGGCTGATTTTGGCCGAGAGTGACGTAAGGCGCTACGTTGAGCCCTTGCTCGGCTGGGCGAGCCCGCAGCCCCAGTGCGAGTGGGGCTGTGCGAGGGCCAGCAAGGGAGGTTCGAGGGCAGGCACGCGTTTTGGGGCTGGCACCTTTGGCCTGGGAGCAGGGGCTCGACGTTTGCAGTTTGGAGCGTGAGGGCTGATTTTGGCCGAGAGTGACGTAAGGCGCTACGTTGAGCCCTTGCTCGGCTGGGCGAGCCCGCAGCCCCAGTGCGAGTGGGGCTGTGCGAGGGCCAGCAAGGGAGGTTCGAGGGCAGGCACGCGTTTTGGGGCTGGCACCTTTGGCCTGGGAGCAGGGGCTCGACGTTTGCAGTTTGGAGCGTGAGGGCTGATTTTGGCCGAGAGTGACGTAAGGCGCTACGTTGAGCCCTTGCTCGGCTGGGCGAGCCCGCAGCCCCAGTGCGAGTGGGGCTGTGCGAGGGCCAGCAAGGGAGGTTCGAGGGCAGGCACGCGTTTTGGGGCTGGCACCTTTGGCCTGGGAGCAGGGGCTCGACGTTTGCAGTTTGGAGCGTGAGGGCTGATTTTGGCCGAGAGTGACGTAAGGCGCTACGTTGAGCCCTTGCTCGGCTGGGCGAGCCCGCAGCCCCAGTGCGAGTGGGGCTGTGCGAGGGCCAGCAAGGGAGGTTCGAGGGCAGGCACGCGTTTTGGGGCTGGCACCTTTGGCCTGGGAGCAGGGGCTCGACGTTTGCAGTTTGGAGCGTGAGGGCTGATTTTGGCCGAGAGTGACGTAAGGCGCTACGTTGAGCCCTTGCTCGGCTGGGCGAGCCCGCAGCCCCAGTGCGAGTGGGGCTGTGCGAGGGCCAGCAAGGGAGGTTCGAGGGCAGGCACGCGTTTTGGGGCTGGCACCTTTGGCCTGGGAGCAGGGGCTCGACGTTTGCAGTTTGGAGCGTGAGGGCTGATTTTGGCCGAGAGTGACGTAAGGCGCTACGTTGAGCCCTTGCTCGGCTGGGCGAGCCCGCAGCCCCAGTGCGAGTGGGGCTGTGCGAGGGCCAGCAAGGGAGGTTCGAGGGCAGGCACGCGTTTTGGGGCTGGCACCTTTGGCCTGGGAGCAGGGGCTCGACGTTTGCAGTTTGGAGCGTGAGGGCTGATTTTGGCCGAGAGTGACGTAAGGCGCTACGTTGAGCCCTTGCTCGGCTGGGCGAGCCCGCAGCCCCAGTGCGAGTGGGGCTGTGCGAGGGCCAGCAAGGGAGGTTCGAGGGCAGGCACGCGTTTTGGGGCTGGCACCTTTGGCCTGGGAGCAGGGGCTCGACGTTTGCAGTTTGGAGCGTGAGGGCTGATTTTGGCCGAGAGTGACGTAAGGCGCTACGTTGAGCCCTTGCTCGGCTGGGCGAGCCCGCAGCCCCAGTGCGAGTGGGGCTGTGCGAGGGCCAGCAAGGGAGGTTCGAGGGCAGGCACGCGTTTTGGGGCTGGCACCTTTGGCCTGGGAGCAGGGGCTCGACGTTTGCAGTTTGGAGCGTGAGGGCTGATTTTGGCCGAGAGTGACGTAAGGCGCTACGTTGAGCCCTTGCTCGGCTGGGCGAGCCCGCAGCCCCAGTGCGAGTGGGGCTGTGCGAGGGCCAGCAAGGGAGGTTCGAGGGCAGGCACGCGTTTTGGGGCTGGCACCTTTGGCCTGGGAGCAGGGGCTCGACGTTTGCAGTTTGGAGCGTGAGGGCTGATTTTGGCCGAGAGTGACGTAAGGCGCTACGTTGAGCCCTTGCTCGGCTGGGCGAGCCCGCAGCCCCAGTGCGAGTGGGGCTGTGCGAGGGCCAGCAAGGGAGGTTCGAGGGCAGGCACGCGTTTTGGGGCTGGCACCTTTGGCCTGGGAGCAGGGGCTCGACGTTTGCAGTTTGGAGCGTGAGGGCTGATTTTGGCCGAGAGTGACGTAAGGCGCTACGTTGAGCCCTTGCTCGGCTGGGCGAGCCCGCAGCCCCAGTGCGAGTGGGGCTGTGCGAGGGCCAGCAAGGGAGGTTCGAGGGCAGGCACGCGTTTTGGGGCTGGCACCTTTGGCCTGGGAGCAGGGGCTCGACGTTTGCAGTTTGGAGCGTGAGGGCTGATTTTGGCCGAGAGTGACGTAAGGCGCTACGTTGAGCCCTTGCTCGGCTGGGCGAGCCCGCAGCCCCAGTGCGAGTGGGGCTGTGCGAGGGCCAGCAAGGGAGGTTCGAGGGCAGGCACGCGTTTTGGGGCTGGCACCTTTGGCCTGGGAGCAGGGGCTCGACGTTTGCAGTTTGGAGCGTGAGGGCTGATTTTGGCCGAGAGTGACGTAAGGCGCTACGTTGAGCCCTTGCTCGGCTGGGCGAGCCCGCAGCCCCAGTGCGAGTGGGGCTGTGCGAGGGCCAGCAAGGGAGGTTCGAGGGCAGGCACGCGTTTTGGGGCTGGCACCTTTGGCCTGGGAGCAGGGGCTCGACGTTTGCAGTTTGGAGCGTGAGGGCTGATTTTGGCCGAGAGTGACGTAAGGCGCTACGTTGAGCCCTTGCTCGGCTGGGCGAGCCCGCAGCCCCAGTGCGAGTGGGGCTGTGCGAGGGCCAGCAAGGGAGGTTCGAGGGCAGGCACGCGTTTTGGGGCTGGCACCTTTGGCCTGGGAGCAGGGGCTCGACGTTTGCAGTTTGGAGCGTGAGGGCTGATTTTGGCCGAGAGTGACGTAAGGCGCTACGTTGAGCCCTTGCTCGGCTGGGCGAGCCCGCAGCCCCAGTGCGAGTGGGGCTGTGCGAGGGCCAGCAAGGGAGGTTCGAGGGCAGGCACGCGTTTTGGGGCTGGCACCTTTGGCCTGGGAGCAGGGGCTCGACGTTTGCAGTTTGGAGCGTGAGGGCTGATTTTGGCCGAGAGTGACGTAAGGCGCTACGTTGAGCCCTTGCTCGGCTGGGCGAGCCCGCAGCCCCAGTGCGAGTGGGGCTGTGCGAGGGCCAGCAAGGGAGGTTCGAGGGCAGGCACGCGTTTTGGGGCTGGCACCTTTGGCCTGGGAGCAGGGGCTCGACGTTTGCAGTTTGGAGCGTGAGGGCTGATTTTGGCCGAGAGTGACGTAAGGCGCTACGTTGAGCCCTTGCTCGGCTGGGCGAGCCCGCAGCCCCAGTGCGAGTGGGGCTGTGCGAGGGCCAGCAAGGGAGGTTCGAGGGCAGGCACGCGTTTTGGGGCTGGCACCTTTGGCCTGGGAGCAGGGGCTCGACGTTTGCAGTTTGGAGCGTGAGGGCTGATTTTGGCCGAGAGTGACGTAAGGCGCTACGTTGAGCCCTTGCTCGGCTGGGCGAGCCCGCAGCCCCAGTGCGAGTGGGGCTGTGCGAGGGCCAGCAAGGGAGGTTCGAGGGCAGGCACGCGTTTTGGGGCTGGCACCTTTGGCCTGGGAGCAGGGGCTCGACGTTTGCAGTTTGGAGCGTGAGGGCTGATTTTGGCCGAGAGTGACGTAAGGCGCTACGTTGAGCCCTTGCTCGGCTGGGCGAGCCCGCAGCCCCAGTGCGAGTGGGGCTGTGCGAGGGCCAGCAAGGGAGGTTCGAGGGCAGGCACGCGTTTTGGGGCTGGCACCTTTGGCCTGGGAGCAGGGGCTCGACGTTTGCAGTTTGGAGCGTGAGGGCTGATTTTGGCCGAGAGTGACGTAAGGCGCTACGTTGAGCCCTTGCTCGGCTGGGCGAGCCCGCAGCCCCAGTGCGAGTGGGGCTGTGCGAGGGCCAGCAAGGGAGGTTCGAGGGCAGGCACGCGTTTTGGGGCTGGCACCTTTGGCCTGGGAGCAGGGGCTCGACGTTTGCAGTTTGGAGCGTGAGGGCTGATTTTGGCCGAGAGTGACGTAAGGCGCTACGTTGAGCCCTTGCTCGGCTGGGCGAGCCCGCAGCCCCAGTGCGAGTGGGGCTGTGCGAGGGCCAGCAAGGGAGGTTCGAGGGCAGGCACGCGTTTTGGGGCTGGCACCTTTGGCCTGGGAGCAGGGGCTCGACGTTTGCAGTTTGGAGCGTGAGGGCTGATTTTGGCCGAGAGTGACGTAAGGCGCTACGTTGAGCCCTTGCTCGGCTGGGCGAGCCCGCAGCCCCAGTGCGAGTGGGGCTGTGCGAGGGCCAGCAAGGGAGGTTCGAGGGCAGGCACGCGTTTTGGGGCTGGCACCTTTGGCCTGGGAGCAGGGGCTCGACGTTTGCAGTTTGGAGCGTGAGGGCTGATTTTGGCCGAGAGTGACGTAAGGCGCTACGTTGAGCCCTTGCTCGGCTGGGCGAGCCCGCAGCCCCAGTGCGAGTGGGGCTGTGCGAGGGCCAGCAAGGGAGGTTCGAGGGCAGGCACGCGTTTTGGGGCTGGCACCTTTGGCCTGGGAGCAGGGGCTCGACGTTTGCAGTTTGGAGCGTGAGGGCTGATTTTGGCCGAGAGTGACGTAAGGCGCTACGTTGAGCCCTTGCTCGGCTGGGCGAGCCCGCAGCCCCAGTGCGAGTGGGGCTGTGCGAGGGCCAGCAAGGGAGGTTCGAGGGCAGGCACGCGTTTTGGGGCTGGCACCTTTGGCCTGGGAGCAGGGGCTCGACGTTTGCAGTTTGGAGCGTGAGGGCTGATTTTGGCCGAGAGTGACGTAAGGCGCTACGTTGAGCCCTTGCTCGGCTGGGCGAGCCCGCAGCCCCAGTGCGAGTGGGGCTGTGCGAGGGCCAGCAAGGGAGGTTCGAGGGCAGGCACGCGTTTTGGGGCTGGCACCTTTGGCCTGGGAGCAGGGGCTCGACGTTTGCAGTTTGGAGCGTGAGGGCTGATTTTGGCCGAGAGTGACGTAAGGCGCTACGTTGAGCCCTTGCTCGGCTGGGCGAGCCCGCAGCCCCAGTGCGAGTGGGGCTGTGCGAGGGCCAGCAAGGGAGGTTCGAGGGCAGGCACGCGTTTTGGGGCTGGCACCTTTGGCCTGGGAGCAGGGGCTCGACGTTTGCAGTTTGGAGCGTGAGGGCTGATTTTGGCCGAGAGTGACGTAAGGCGCTACGTTGAGCCCTTGCTCGGCTGGGCGAGCCCGCAGCCCCAGTGCGAGTGGGGCTGTGCGAGGGCCAGCAAGGGAGGTTCGAGGGCAGGCACGCGTTTTGGGGCTGGCACCTTTGGCCTGGGAGCAGGGGCTCGACGTTTGCAGTTTGGAGCGTGAGGGCTGATTTTGGCCGAGAGTGACGTAAGGCGCTACGTTGAGCCCTTGCTCGGCTGGGCGAGCCCGCAGCCCCAGTGCGAGTGGGGCTGTGCGAGGGCCAGCAAGGGAGGTTCGAGGGCAGGCACGCGTTTTGGGGCTGGCACCTTTGGCCTGGGAGCAGGGGCTCGACGTTTGCAGTTTGGAGCGTGAGGGCTGATTTTGGCCGAGAGTGACGTAAGGCGCTACGTTGAGCCCTTGCTCGGCTGGGCGAGCCCGCAGCCCCAGTGCGAGTGGGGCTGTGCGAGGGCCAGCAAGGGAGGTTCGAGGGCAGGCACGCGTTTTGGGGCTGGCACCTTTGGCCTGGGAGCAGGGGCTCGACGTTTGCAGTTTGGAGCGTGAGGGCTGATTTTGGCCGAGAGTGACGTAAGGCGCTACGTTGAGCCCTTGCTCGGCTGGGCGAGCCCGCAGCCCCAGTGCGAGTGGGGCTGTGCGAGGGCCAGCAAGGGAGGTTCGAGGGCAGGCACGCGTTTTGGGGCTGGCACCTTTGGCCTGGGAGCAGGGGCTCGACGTTTGCAGTTTGGAGCGTGAGGGCTGATTTTGGCCGAGAGTGACGTAAGGCGCTACGTTGAGCCCTTGCTCGGCTGGGCGAGCCCGCAGCCCCAGTGCGAGTGGGGCTGTGCGAGGGCCAGCAAGGGAGGTTCGAGGGCAGGCACGCGTTTTGGGGCTGGCACCTTTGGCCTGGGAGCAGGGGCTCGACGTTTGCAGTTTGGAGCGTGAGGGCTGATTTTGGCCGAGAGTGACGTAAGGCGCTACGTTGAGCCCTTGCTCGGCTGGGCGAGCCCGCAGCCCCAGTGCGAGTGGGGCTGTGCGAGGGCCAGCAAGGGAGGTTCGAGGGCAGGCACGCGTTTTGGGGCTGGCACCTTTGGCCTGGGAGCAGGGGCTCGACGTTTGCAGTTTGGAGCGTGAGGGCTGATTTTGGCCGAGAGTGACGTAAGGCGCTACGTTGAGCCCTTGCTCGGCTGGGCGAGCCCGCAGCCCCAGTGCGAGTGGGGCTGTGCGAGGGCCAGCAAGGGAGGTTCGAGGGCAGGCACGCGTTTTGGGGCTGGCACCTTTGGCCTGGGAGCAGGGGCTCGACGTTTGCAGTTTGGAGCGTGAGGGCTGATTTTGGCCGAGAGTGACGTAAGGCGCTACGTTGAGCCCTTGCTCGGCTGGGCGAGCCCGCAGCCCCAGTGCGAGTGGGGCTGTGCGAGGGCCAGCAAGGGAGGTTCGAGGGCAGGCACGCGTTTTGGGGCTGGCACCTTTGGCCTGGGAGCAGGGGCTCGACGTTTGCAGTTTGGAGCGTGAGGGCTGATTTTGGCCGAGAGTGACGTAAGGCGCTACGTTGAGCCCTTGCTCGGCTGGGCGAGCCCGCAGCCCCAGTGCGAGTGGGGCTGTGCGAGGGCCAGCAAGGGAGGTTCGAGGGCAGGCACGCGTTTTGGGGCTGGCACCTTTGGCCTGGGAGCAGGGGCTCGACGTTTGCAGTTTGGAGCGTGAGGGCTGATTTTGGCCGAGAGTGACGTAAGGCGCTACGTTGAGCCCTTGCTCGGCTGGGCGAGCCCGCAGCCCCAGTGCGAGTGGGGCTGTGCGAGGGCCAGCAAGGGAGGTTCGAGGGCAGGCACGCGTTTTGGGGCTGGCACCTTTGGCCTGGGAGCAGGGGCTCGACGTTTGCAGTTTGGAGCGTGAGGGCTGATTTTGGCCGAGAGTGACGTAAGGCGCTACGTTGAGCCCTTGCTCGGCTGGGCGAGCCCGCAGCCCCAGTGCGAGTGGGGCTGTGCGAGGGCCAGCAAGGGAGGTTCGAGGGCAGGCACGCGTTTTGGGGCTGGCACCTTTGGCCTGGGAGCAGGGGCTCGACGTTTGCAGTTTGGAGCGTGAGGGCTGATTTTGGCCGAGAGTGACGTAAGGCGCTACGTTGAGCCCTTGCTCGGCTGGGCGAGCCCGCAGCCCCAGTGCGAGTGGGGCTGTGCGAGGGCCAGCAAGGGAGGTTCGAGGGCAGGCACGCGTTTTGGGGCTGGCACCTTTGGCCTGGGAGCAGGGGCTCGACGTTTGCAGTTTGGAGCGTGAGGGCTGATTTTGGCCGAGAGTGACGTAAGGCGCTACGTTGAGCCCTTGCTCGGCTGGGCGAGCCCGCAGCCCCAGTGCGAGTGGGGCTGTGCGAGGGCCAGCAAGGGAGGTTCGAGGGCAGGCACGCGTTTTGGGGCTGGCACCTTTGGCCTGGGAGCAGGGGCTCGACGTTTGCAGTTTGGAGCGTGAGGGCTGATTTTGGCCGAGAGTGACGTAAGGCGCTACGTTGAGCCCTTGCTCGGCTGGGCGAGCCCGCAGCCCCAGTGCGAGTGGGGCTGTGCGAGGGCCAGCAAGGGAGGTTCGAGGGCAGGCACGCGTTTTGGGGCTGGCACCTTTGGCCTGGGAGCAGGGGCTCGACGTTTGCAGTTTGGAGCGTGAGGGCTGATTTTGGCCGAGAGTGACGTAAGGCGCTACGTTGAGCCCTTGCTCGGCTGGGCGAGCCCGCAGCCCCAGTGCGAGTGGGGCTGTGCGAGGGCCAGCAAGGGAGGTTCGAGGGCAGGCACGCGTTTTGGGGCTGGCACCTTTGGCCTGGGAGCAGGGGCTCGACGTTTGCAGTTTGGAGCGTGAGGGCTGATTTTGGCCGAGAGTGACGTAAGGCGCTACGTTGAGCCCTTGCTCGGCTGGGCGAGCCCGCAGCCCCAGTGCGAGTGGGGCTGTGCGAGGGCCAGCAAGGGAGGTTCGAGGGCAGGCACGCGTTTTGGGGCTGGCACCTTTGGCCTGGGAGCAGGGGCTCGACGTTTGCAGTTTGGAGCGTGAGGGCTGATTTTGGCCGAGAGTGACGTAAGGCGCTACGTTGAGCCCTTGCTCGGCTGGGCGAGCCCGCAGCCCCAGTGCGAGTGGGGCTGTGCGAGGGCCAGCAAGGGAGGTTCGAGGGCAGGCACGCGTTTTGGGGCTGGCACCTTTGGCCTGGGAGCAGGGGCTCGACGTTTGCAGTTTGGAGCGTGAGGGCTGATTTTGGCCGAGAGTGACGTAAGGCGCTACGTTGAGCCCTTGCTCGGCTGGGCGAGCCCGCAGCCCCAGTGCGAGTGGGGCTGTGCGAGGGCCAGCAAGGGAGGTTCGAGGGCAGGCACGCGTTTTGGGGCTGGCACCTTTGGCCTGGGAGCAGGGGCTCGACGTTTGCAGTTTGGAGCGTGAGGGCTGATTTTGGCCGAGAGTGACGTAAGGCGCTACGTTGAGCCCTTGCTCGGCTGGGCGAGCCCGCAGCCCCAGTGCGAGTGGGGCTGTGCGAGGGCCAGCAAGGGAGGTTCGAGGGCAGGCACGCGTTTTGGGGCTGGCACCTTTGGCCTGGGAGCAGGGGCTCGACGTTTGCAGTTTGGAGCGTGAGGGCTGATTTTGGCCGAGAGTGACGTAAGGCGCTACGTTGAGCCCTTGCTCGGCTGGGCGAGCCCGCAGCCCCAGTGCGAGTGGGGCTGTGCGAGGGCCAGCAAGGGAGGTTCGAGGGCAGGCACGCGTTTTGGGGCTGGCACCTTTGGCCTGGGAGCAGGGGCTCGACGTTTGCAGTTTGGAGCGTGAGGGCTGATTTTGGCCGAGAGTGACGTAAGGCGCTACGTTGAGCCCTTGCTCGGCTGGGCGAGCCCGCAGCCCCAGTGCGAGTGGGGCTGTGCGAGGGCCAGCAAGGGAGGTTCGAGGGCAGGCACGCGTTTTGGGGCTGGCACCTTTGGCCTGGGAGCAGGGGCTCGACGTTTGCAGTTTGGAGCGTGAGGGCTGATTTTGGCCGAGAGTGACGTAAGGCGCTACGTTGAGCCCTTGCTCGGCTGGGCGAGCCCGCAGCCCCAGTGCGAGTGGGGCTGTGCGAGGGCCAGCAAGGGAGGTTCGAGGGCAGGCACGCGTTTTGGGGCTGGCACCTTTGGCCTGGGAGCAGGGGCTCGACGTTTGCAGTTTGGAGCGTGAGGGCTGATTTTGGCCGAGAGTGACGTAAGGCGCTACGTTGAGCCCTTGCTCGGCTGGGCGAGCCCGCAGCCCCAGTGCGAGTGGGGCTGTGCGAGGGCCAGCAAGGGAGGTTCGAGGGCAGGCACGCGTTTTGGGGCTGGCACCTTTGGCCTGGGAGCAGGGGCTCGACGTTTGCAGTTTGGAGCGTGAGGGCTGATTTTGGCCGAGAGTGACGTAAGGCGCTACGTTGAGCCCTTGCTCGGCTGGGCGAGCCCGCAGCCCCAGTGCGAGTGGGGCTGTGCGAGGGCCAGCAAGGGAGGTTCGAGGGCAGGCACGCGTTTTGGGGCTGGCACCTTTGGCCTGGGAGCAGGGGCTCGACGTTTGCAGTTTGGAGCGTGAGGGCTGATTTTGGCCGAGAGTGACGTAAGGCGCTACGTTGAGCCCTTGCTCGGCTGGGCGAGCCCGCAGCCCCAGTGCGAGTGGGGCTGTGCGAGGGCCAGCAAGGGAGGTTCGAGGGCAGGCACGCGTTTTGGGGCTGGCACCTTTGGCCTGGGAGCAGGGGCTCGACGTTTGCAGTTTGGAGCGTGAGGGCTGATTTTGGCCGAGAGTGACGTAAGGCGCTACGTTGAGCCCTTGCTCGGCTGGGCGAGCCCGCAGCCCCAGTGCGAGTGGGGCTGTGCGAGGGCCAGCAAGGGAGGTTCGAGGGCAGGCACGCGTTTTGGGGCTGGCACCTTTGGCCTGGGAGCAGGGGCTCGACGTTTGCAGTTTGGAGCGTGAGGGCTGATTTTGGCCGAGAGTGACGTAAGGCGCTACGTTGAGCCCTTGCTCGGCTGGGCGAGCCCGCAGCCCCAGTGCGAGTGGGGCTGTGCGAGGGCCAGCAAGGGAGGTTCGAGGGCAGGCACGCGTTTTGGGGCTGGCACCTTTGGCCTGGGAGCAGGGGCTCGACGTTTGCAGTTTGGAGCGTGAGGGCTGATTTTGGCCGAGAGTGACGTAAGGCGCTACGTTGAGCCCTTGCTCGGCTGGGCGAGCCCGCAGCCCCAGTGCGAGTGGGGCTGTGCGAGGGCCAGCAAGGGAGGTTCGAGGGCAGGCACGCGTTTTGGGGCTGGCACCTTTGGCCTGGGAGCAGGGGCTCGACGTTTGCAGTTTGGAGCGTGAGGGCTGATTTTGGCCGAGAGTGACGTAAGGCGCTACGTTGAGCCCTTGCTCGGCTGGGCGAGCCCGCAGCCCCAGTGCGAGTGGGGCTGTGCGAGGGCCAGCAAGGGAGGTTCGAGGGCAGGCACGCGTTTTGGGGCTGGCACCTTTGGCCTGGGAGCAGGGGCTCGACGTTTGCAGTTTGGAGCGTGAGGGCTGATTTTGGCCGAGAGTGACGTAAGGCGCTACGTTGAGCCCTTGCTCGGCTGGGCGAGCCCGCAGCCCCAGTGCGAGTGGGGCTGTGCGAGGGCCAGCAAGGGAGGTTCGAGGGCAGGCACGCGTTTTGGGGCTGGCACCTTTGGCCTGGGAGCAGGGGCTCGACGTTTGCAGTTTGGAGCGTGAGGGCTGATTTTGGCCGAGAGTGACGTAAGGCGCTACGTTGAGCCCTTGCTCGGCTGGGCGAGCCCGCAGCCCCAGTGCGAGTGGGGCTGTGCGAGGGCCAGCAAGGGAGGTTCGAGGGCAGGCACGCGTTTTGGGGCTGGCACCTTTGGCCTGGGAGCAGGGGCTCGACGTTTGCAGTTTGGAGCGTGAGGGCTGATTTTGGCCGAGAGTGACGTAAGGCGCTACGTTGAGCCCTTGCTCGGCTGGGCGAGCCCGCAGCCCCAGTGCGAGTGGGGCTGTGCGAGGGCCAGCAAGGGAGGTTCGAGGGCAGGCACGCGTTTTGGGGCTGGCACCTTTGGCCTGGGAGCAGGGGCTCGACGTTTGCAGTTTGGAGCGTGAGGGCTGATTTTGGCCGAGAGTGACGTAAGGCGCTACGTTGAGCCCTTGCTCGGCTGGGCGAGCCCGCAGCCCCAGTGCGAGTGGGGCTGTGCGAGGGCCAGCAAGGGAGGTTCGAGGGCAGGCACGCGTTTTGGGGCTGGCACCTTTGGCCTGGGAGCAGGGGCTCGACGTTTGCAGTTTGGAGCGTGAGGGCTGATTTTGGCCGAGAGTGACGTAAGGCGCTACGTTGAGCCCTTGCTCGGCTGGGCGAGCCCGCAGCCCCAGTGCGAGTGGGGCTGTGCGAGGGCCAGCAAGGGAGGTTCGAGGGCAGGCACGCGTTTTGGGGCTGGCACCTTTGGCCTGGGAGCAGGGGCTCGACGTTTGCAGTTTGGAGCGTGAGGGCTGATTTTGGCCGAGAGTGACGTAAGGCGCTACGTTGAGCCCTTGCTCGGCTGGGCGAGCCCGCAGCCCCAGTGCGAGTGGGGCTGTGCGAGGGCCAGCAAGGGAGGTTCGAGGGCAGGCACGCGTTTTGGGGCTGGCACCTTTGGCCTGGGAGCAGGGGCTCGACGTTTGCAGTTTGGAGCGTGAGGGCTGATTTTGGCCGAGAGTGACGTAAGGCGCTACGTTGAGCCCTTGCTCGGCTGGGCGAGCCCGCAGCCCCAGTGCGAGTGGGGCTGTGCGAGGGCCAGCAAGGGAGGTTCGAGGGCAGGCACGCGTTTTGGGGCTGGCACCTTTGGCCTGGGAGCAGGGGCTCGACGTTTGCAGTTTGGAGCGTGAGGGCTGATTTTGGCCGAGAGTGACGTAAGGCGCTACGTTGAGCCCTTGCTCGGCTGGGCGAGCCCGCAGCCCCAGTGCGAGTGGGGCTGTGCGAGGGCCAGCAAGGGAGGTTCGAGGGCAGGCACGCGTTTTGGGGCTGGCACCTTTGGCCTGGGAGCAGGGGCTCGACGTTTGCAGTTTGGAGCGTGAGGGCTGATTTTGGCCGAGAGTGACGTAAGGCGCTACGTTGAGCCCTTGCTCGGCTGGGCGAGCCCGCAGCCCCAGTGCGAGTGGGGCTGTGCGAGGGCCAGCAAGGGAGGTTCGAGGGCAGGCACGCGTTTTGGGGCTGGCACCTTTGGCCTGGGAGCAGGGGCTCGACGTTTGCAGTTTGGAGCGTGAGGGCTGATTTTGGCCGAGAGTGACGTAAGGCGCTACGTTGAGCCCTTGCTCGGCTGGGCGAGCCCGCAGCCCCAGTGCGAGTGGGGCTGTGCGAGGGCCAGCAAGGGAGGTTCGAGGGCAGGCACGCGTTTTGGGGCTGGCACCTTTGGCCTGGGAGCAGGGGCTCGACGTTTGCAGTTTGGAGCGTGAGGGCTGATTTTGGCCGAGAGTGACGTAAGGCGCTACGTTGAGCCCTTGCTCGGCTGGGCGAGCCCGCAGCCCCAGTGCGAGTGGGGCTGTGCGAGGGCCAGCAAGGGAGGTTCGAGGGCAGGCACGCGTTTTGGGGCTGGCACCTTTGGCCTGGGAGCAGGGGCTCGACGTTTGCAGTTTGGAGCGTGAGGGCTGATTTTGGCCGAGAGTGACGTAAGGCGCTACGTTGAGCCCTTGCTCGGCTGGGCGAGCCCGCAGCCCCAGTGCGAGTGGGGCTGTGCGAGGGCCAGCAAGGGAGGTTCGAGGGCAGGCACGCGTTTTGGGGCTGGCACCTTTGGCCTGGGAGCAGGGGCTCGACGTTTGCAGTTTGGAGCGTGAGGGCTGATTTTGGCCGAGAGTGACGTAAGGCGCTACGTTGAGCCCTTGCTCGGCTGGGCGAGCCCGCAGCCCCAGTGCGAGTGGGGCTGTGCGAGGGCCAGCAAGGGAGGTTCGAGGGCAGGCACGCGTTTTGGGGCTGGCACCTTTGGCCTGGGAGCAGGGGCTCGACGTTTGCAGTTTGGAGCGTGAGGGCTGATTTTGGCCGAGAGTGACGTAAGGCGCTACGTTGAGCCCTTGCTCGGCTGGGCGAGCCCGCAGCCCCAGTGCGAGTGGGGCTGTGCGAGGGCCAGCAAGGGAGGTTCGAGGGCAGGCACGCGTTTTGGGGCTGGCACCTTTGGCCTGGGAGCAGGGGCTCGACGTTTGCAGTTTGGAGCGTGAGGGCTGATTTTGGCCGAGAGTGACGTAAGGCGCTACGTTGAGCCCTTGCTCGGCTGGGCGAGCCCGCAGCCCCAGTGCGAGTGGGGCTGTGCGAGGGCCAGCAAGGGAGGTTCGAGGGCAGGCACGCGTTTTGGGGCTGGCACCTTTGGCCTGGGAGCAGGGGCTCGACGTTTGCAGTTTGGAGCGTGAGGGCTGATTTTGGCCGAGAGTGACGTAAGGCGCTACGTTGAGCCCTTGCTCGGCTGGGCGAGCCCGCAGCCCCAGTGCGAGTGGGGCTGTGCGAGGGCCAGCAAGGGAGGTTCGAGGGCAGGCACGCGTTTTGGGGCTGGCACCTTTGGCCTGGGAGCAGGGGCTCGACGTTTGCAGTTTGGAGCGTGAGGGCTGATTTTGGCCGAGAGTGACGTAAGGCGCTACGTTGAGCCCTTGCTCGGCTGGGCGAGCCCGCAGCCCCAGTGCGAGTGGGGCTGTGCGAGGGCCAGCAAGGGAGGTTCGAGGGCAGGCACGCGTTTTGGGGCTGGCACCTTTGGCCTGGGAGCAGGGGCTCGACGTTTGCAGTTTGGAGCGTGAGGGCTGATTTTGGCCGAGAGTGACGTAAGGCGCTACGTTGAGCCCTTGCTCGGCTGGGCGAGCCCGCAGCCCCAGTGCGAGTGGGGCTGTGCGAGGGCCAGCAAGGGAGGTTCGAGGGCAGGCACGCGTTTTGGGGCTGGCACCTTTGGCCTGGGAGCAGGGGCTCGACGTTTGCAGTTTGGAGCGTGAGGGCTGATTTTGGCCGAGAGTGACGTAAGGCGCTACGTTGAGCCCTTGCTCGGCTGGGCGAGCCCGCAGCCCCAGTGCGAGTGGGGCTGTGCGAGGGCCAGCAAGGGAGGTTCGAGGGCAGGCACGCGTTTTGGGGCTGGCACCTTTGGCCTGGGAGCAGGGGCTCGACGTTTGCAGTTTGGAGCGTGAGGGCTGATTTTGGCCGAGAGTGACGTAAGGCGCTACGTTGAGCCCTTGCTCGGCTGGGCGAGCCCGCAGCCCCAGTGCGAGTGGGGCTGTGCGAGGGCCAGCAAGGGAGGTTCGAGGGCAGGCACGCGTTTTGGGGCTGGCACCTTTGGCCTGGGAGCAGGGGCTCGACGTTTGCAGTTTGGAGCGTGAGGGCTGATTTTGGCCGAGAGTGACGTAAGGCGCTACGTTGAGCCCTTGCTCGGCTGGGCGAGCCCGCAGCCCCAGTGCGAGTGGGGCTGTGCGAGGGCCAGCAAGGGAGGTTCGAGGGCAGGCACGCGTTTTGGGGCTGGCACCTTTGGCCTGGGAGCAGGGGCTCGACGTTTGCAGTTTGGAGCGTGAGGGCTGATTTTGGCCGAGAGTGACGTAAGGCGCTACGTTGAGCCCTTGCTCGGCTGGGCGAGCCCGCAGCCCCAGTGCGAGTGGGGCTGTGCGAGGGCCAGCAAGGGAGGTTCGAGGGCAGGCACGCGTTTTGGGGCTGGCACCTTTGGCCTGGGAGCAGGGGCTCGACGTTTGCAGTTTGGAGCGTGAGGGCTGATTTTGGCCGAGAGTGACGTAAGGCGCTACGTTGAGCCCTTGCTCGGCTGGGCGAGCCCGCAGCCCCAGTGCGAGTGGGGCTGTGCGAGGGCCAGCAAGGGAGGTTCGAGGGCAGGCACGCGTTTTGGGGCTGGCACCTTTGGCCTGGGAGCAGGGGCTCGACGTTTGCAGTTTGGAGCGTGAGGGCTGATTTTGGCCGAGAGTGACGTAAGGCGCTACGTTGAGCCCTTGCTCGGCTGGGCGAGCCCGCAGCCCCAGTGCGAGTGGGGCTGTGCGAGGGCCAGCAAGGGAGGTTCGAGGGCAGGCACGCGTTTTGGGGCTGGCACCTTTGGCCTGGGAGCAGGGGCTCGACGTTTGCAGTTTGGAGCGTGAGGGCTGATTTTGGCCGAGAGTGACGTAAGGCGCTACGTTGAGCCCTTGCTCGGCTGGGCGAGCCCGCAGCCCCAGTGCGAGTGGGGCTGTGCGAGGGCCAGCAAGGGAGGTTCGAGGGCAGGCACGCGTTTTGGGGCTGGCACCTTTGGCCTGGGAGCAGGGGCTCGACGTTTGCAGTTTGGAGCGTGAGGGCTGATTTTGGCCGAGAGTGACGTAAGGCGCTACGTTGAGCCCTTGCTCGGCTGGGCGAGCCCGCAGCCCCAGTGCGAGTGGGGCTGTGCGAGGGCCAGCAAGGGAGGTTCGAGGGCAGGCACGCGTTTTGGGGCTGGCACCTTTGGCCTGGGAGCAGGGGCTCGACGTTTGCAGTTTGGAGCGTGAGGGCTGATTTTGGCCGAGAGTGACGTAAGGCGCTACGTTGAGCCCTTGCTCGGCTGGGCGAGCCCGCAGCCCCAGTGCGAGTGGGGCTGTGCGAGGGCCAGCAAGGGAGGTTCGAGGGCAGGCACGCGTTTTGGGGCTGGCACCTTTGGCCTGGGAGCAGGGGCTCGACGTTTGCAGTTTGGAGCGTGAGGGCTGATTTTGGCCGAGAGTGACGTAAGGCGCTACGTTGAGCCCTTGCTCGGCTGGGCGAGCCCGCAGCCCCAGTGCGAGTGGGGCTGTGCGAGGGCCAGCAAGGGAGGTTCGAGGGCAGGCACGCGTTTTGGGGCTGGCACCTTTGGCCTGGGAGCAGGGGCTCGACGTTTGCAGTTTGGAGCGTGAGGGCTGATTTTGGCCGAGAGTGACGTAAGGCGCTACGTTGAGCCCTTGCTCGGCTGGGCGAGCCCGCAGCCCCAGTGCGAGTGGGGCTGTGCGAGGGCCAGCAAGGGAGGTTCGAGGGCAGGCACGCGTTTTGGGGCTGGCACCTTTGGCCTGGGAGCAGGGGCTCGACGTTTGCAGTTTGGAGCGTGAGGGCTGATTTTGGCCGAGAGTGACGTAAGGCGCTACGTTGAGCCCTTGCTCGGCTGGGCGAGCCCGCAGCCCCAGTGCGAGTGGGGCTGTGCGAGGGCCAGCAAGGGAGGTTCGAGGGCAGGCACGCGTTTTGGGGCTGGCACCTTTGGCCTGGGAGCAGGGGCTCGACGTTTGCAGTTTGGAGCGTGAGGGCTGATTTTGGCCGAGAGTGACGTAAGGCGCTACGTTGAGCCCTTGCTCGGCTGGGCGAGCCCGCAGCCCCAGTGCGAGTGGGGCTGTGCGAGGGCCAGCAAGGGAGGTTCGAGGGCAGGCACGCGTTTTGGGGCTGGCACCTTTGGCCTGGGAGCAGGGGCTCGACGTTTGCAGTTTGGAGCGTGAGGGCTGATTTTGGCCGAGAGTGACGTAAGGCGCTACGTTGAGCCCTTGCTCGGCTGGGCGAGCCCGCAGCCCCAGTGCGAGTGGGGCTGTGCGAGGGCCAGCAAGGGAGGTTCGAGGGCAGGCACGCGTTTTGGGGCTGGCACCTTTGGCCTGGGAGCAGGGGCTCGACGTTTGCAGTTTGGAGCGTGAGGGCTGATTTTGGCCGAGAGTGACGTAAGGCGCTACGTTGAGCCCTTGCTCGGCTGGGCGAGCCCGCAGCCCCAGTGCGAGTGGGGCTGTGCGAGGGCCAGCAAGGGAGGTTCGAGGGCAGGCACGCGTTTTGGGGCTGGCACCTTTGGCCTGGGAGCAGGGGCTCGACGTTTGCAGTTTGGAGCGTGAGGGCTGATTTTGGCCGAGAGTGACGTAAGGCGCTACGTTGAGCCCTTGCTCGGCTGGGCGAGCCCGCAGCCCCAGTGCGAGTGGGGCTGTGCGAGGGCCAGCAAGGGAGGTTCGAGGGCAGGCACGCGTTTTGGGGCTGGCACCTTTGGCCTGGGAGCAGGGGCTCGACGTTTGCAGTTTGGAGCGTGAGGGCTGATTTTGGCCGAGAGTGACGTAAGGCGCTACGTTGAGCCCTTGCTCGGCTGGGCGAGCCCGCAGCCCCAGTGCGAGTGGGGCTGTGCGAGGGCCAGCAAGGGAGGTTCGAGGGCAGGCACGCGTTTTGGGGCTGGCACCTTTGGCCTGGGAGCAGGGGCTCGACGTTTGCAGTTTGGAGCGTGAGGGCTGATTTTGGCCGAGAGTGACGTAAGGCGCTACGTTGAGCCCTTGCTCGGCTGGGCGAGCCCGCAGCCCCAGTGCGAGTGGGGCTGTGCGAGGGCCAGCAAGGGAGGTTCGAGGGCAGGCACGCGTTTTGGGGCTGGCACCTTTGGCCTGGGAGCAGGGGCTCGACGTTTGCAGTTTGGAGCGTGAGGGCTGATTTTGGCCGAGAGTGACGTAAGGCGCTACGTTGAGCCCTTGCTCGGCTGGGCGAGCCCGCAGCCCCAGTGCGAGTGGGGCTGTGCGAGGGCCAGCAAGGGAGGTTCGAGGGCAGGCACGCGTTTTGGGGCTGGCACCTTTGGCCTGGGAGCAGGGGCTCGACGTTTGCAGTTTGGAGCGTGAGGGCTGATTTTGGCCGAGAGTGACGTAAGGCGCTACGTTGAGCCCTTGCTCGGCTGGGCGAGCCCGCAGCCCCAGTGCGAGTGGGGCTGTGCGAGGGCCAGCAAGGGAGGTTCGAGGGCAGGCACGCGTTTTGGGGCTGGCACCTTTGGCCTGGGAGCAGGGGCTCGACGTTTGCAGTTTGGAGCGTGAGGGCTGATTTTGGCCGAGAGTGACGTAAGGCGCTACGTTGAGCCCTTGCTCGGCTGGGCGAGCCCGCAGCCCCAGTGCGAGTGGGGCTGTGCGAGGGCCAGCAAGGGAGGTTCGAGGGCAGGCACGCGTTTTGGGGCTGGCACCTTTGGCCTGGGAGCAGGGGCTCGACGTTTGCAGTTTGGAGCGTGAGGGCTGATTTTGGCCGAGAGTGACGTAAGGCGCTACGTTGAGCCCTTGCTCGGCTGGGCGAGCCCGCAGCCCCAGTGCGAGTGGGGCTGTGCGAGGGCCAGCAAGGGAGGTTCGAGGGCAGGCACGCGTTTTGGGGCTGGCACCTTTGGCCTGGGAGCAGGGGCTCGACGTTTGCAGTTTGGAGCGTGAGGGCTGATTTTGGCCGAGAGTGACGTAAGGCGCTACGTTGAGCCCTTGCTCGGCTGGGCGAGCCCGCAGCCCCAGTGCGAGTGGGGCTGTGCGAGGGCCAGCAAGGGAGGTTCGAGGGCAGGCACGCGTTTTGGGGCTGGCACCTTTGGCCTGGGAGCAGGGGCTCGACGTTTGCAGTTTGGAGCGTGAGGGCTGATTTTGGCCGAGAGTGACGTAAGGCGCTACGTTGAGCCCTTGCTCGGCTGGGCGAGCCCGCAGCCCCAGTGCGAGTGGGGCTGTGCGAGGGCCAGCAAGGGAGGTTCGAGGGCAGGCACGCGTTTTGGGGCTGGCACCTTTGGCCTGGGAGCAGGGGCTCGACGTTTGCAGTTTGGAGCGTGAGGGCTGATTTTGGCCGAGAGTGACGTAAGGCGCTACGTTGAGCCCTTGCTCGGCTGGGCGAGCCCGCAGCCCCAGTGCGAGTGGGGCTGTGCGAGGGCCAGCAAGGGAGGTTCGAGGGCAGGCACGCGTTTTGGGGCTGGCACCTTTGGCCTGGGAGCAGGGGCTCGACGTTTGCAGTTTGGAGCGTGAGGGCTGATTTTGGCCGAGAGTGACGTAAGGCGCTACGTTGAGCCCTTGCTCGGCTGGGCGAGCCCGCAGCCCCAGTGCGAGTGGGGCTGTGCGAGGGCCAGCAAGGGAGGTTCGAGGGCAGGCACGCGTTTTGGGGCTGGCACCTTTGGCCTGGGAGCAGGGGCTCGACGTTTGCAGTTTGGAGCGTGAGGGCTGATTTTGGCCGAGAGTGACGTAAGGCGCTACGTTGAGCCCTTGCTCGGCTGGGCGAGCCCGCAGCCCCAGTGCGAGTGGGGCTGTGCGAGGGCCAGCAAGGGAGGTTCGAGGGCAGGCACGCGTTTTGGGGCTGGCACCTTTGGCCTGGGAGCAGGGGCTCGACGTTTGCAGTTTGGAGCGTGAGGGCTGATTTTGGCCGAGAGTGACGTAAGGCGCTACGTTGAGCCCTTGCTCGGCTGGGCGAGCCCGCAGCCCCAGTGCGAGTGGGGCTGTGCGAGGGCCAGCAAGGGAGGTTCGAGGGCAGGCACGCGTTTTGGGGCTGGCACCTTTGGCCTGGGAGCAGGGGCTCGACGTTTGCAGTTTGGAGCGTGAGGGCTGATTTTGGCCGAGAGTGACGTAAGGCGCTACGTTGAGCCCTTGCTCGGCTGGGCGAGCCCGCAGCCCCAGTGCGAGTGGGGCTGTGCGAGGGCCAGCAAGGGAGGTTCGAGGGCAGGCACGCGTTTTGGGGCTGGCACCTTTGGCCTGGGAGCAGGGGCTCGACGTTTGCAGTTTGGAGCGTGAGGGCTGATTTTGGCCGAGAGTGACGTAAGGCGCTACGTTGAGCCCTTGCTCGGCTGGGCGAGCCCGCAGCCCCAGTGCGAGTGGGGCTGTGCGAGGGCCAGCAAGGGAGGTTCGAGGGCAGGCACGCGTTTTGGGGCTGGCACCTTTGGCCTGGGAGCAGGGGCTCGACGTTTGCAGTTTGGAGCGTGAGGGCTGATTTTGGCCGAGAGTGACGTAAGGCGCTACGTTGAGCCCTTGCTCGGCTGGGCGAGCCCGCAGCCCCAGTGCGAGTGGGGCTGTGCGAGGGCCAGCAAGGGAGGTTCGAGGGCAGGCACGCGTTTTGGGGCTGGCACCTTTGGCCTGGGAGCAGGGGCTCGACGTTTGCAGTTTGGAGCGTGAGGGCTGATTTTGGCCGAGAGTGACGTAAGGCGCTACGTTGAGCCCTTGCTCGGCTGGGCGAGCCCGCAGCCCCAGTGCGAGTGGGGCTGTGCGAGGGCCAGCAAGGGAGGTTCGAGGGCAGGCACGCGTTTTGGGGCTGGCACCTTTGGCCTGGGAGCAGGGGCTCGACGTTTGCAGTTTGGAGCGTGAGGGCTGATTTTGGCCGAGAGTGACGTAAGGCGCTACGTTGAGCCCTTGCTCGGCTGGGCGAGCCCGCAGCCCCAGTGCGAGTGGGGCTGTGCGAGGGCCAGCAAGGGAGGTTCGAGGGCAGGCACGCGTTTTGGGGCTGGCACCTTTGGCCTGGGAGCAGGGGCTCGACGTTTGCAGTTTGGAGCGTGAGGGCTGATTTTGGCCGAGAGTGACGTAAGGCGCTACGTTGAGCCCTTGCTCGGCTGGGCGAGCCCGCAGCCCCAGTGCGAGTGGGGCTGTGCGAGGGCCAGCAAGGGAGGTTCGAGGGCAGGCACGCGTTTTGGGGCTGGCACCTTTGGCCTGGGAGCAGGGGCTCGACGTTTGCAGTTTGGAGCGTGAGGGCTGATTTTGGCCGAGAGTGACGTAAGGCGCTACGTTGAGCCCTTGCTCGGCTGGGCGAGCCCGCAGCCCCAGTGCGAGTGGGGCTGTGCGAGGGCCAGCAAGGGAGGTTCGAGGGCAGGCACGCGTTTTGGGGCTGGCACCTTTGGCCTGGGAGCAGGGGCTCGACGTTTGCAGTTTGGAGCGTGAGGGCTGATTTTGGCCGAGAGTGACGTAAGGCGCTACGTTGAGCCCTTGCTCGGCTGGGCGAGCCCGCAGCCCCAGTGCGAGTGGGGCTGTGCGAGGGCCAGCAAGGGAGGTTCGAGGGCAGGCACGCGTTTTGGGGCTGGCACCTTTGGCCTGGGAGCAGGGGCTCGACGTTTGCAGTTTGGAGCGTGAGGGCTGATTTTGGCCGAGAGTGACGTAAGGCGCTACGTTGAGCCCTTGCTCGGCTGGGCGAGCCCGCAGCCCCAGTGCGAGTGGGGCTGTGCGAGGGCCAGCAAGGGAGGTTCGAGGGCAGGCACGCGTTTTGGGGCTGGCACCTTTGGCCTGGGAGCAGGGGCTCGACGTTTGCAGTTTGGAGCGTGAGGGCTGATTTTGGCCGAGAGTGACGTAAGGCGCTACGTTGAGCCCTTGCTCGGCTGGGCGAGCCCGCAGCCCCAGTGCGAGTGGGGCTGTGCGAGGGCCAGCAAGGGAGGTTCGAGGGCAGGCACGCGTTTTGGGGCTGGCACCTTTGGCCTGGGAGCAGGGGCTCGACGTTTGCAGTTTGGAGCGTGAGGGCTGATTTTGGCCGAGAGTGACGTAAGGCGCTACGTTGAGCCCTTGCTCGGCTGGGCGAGCCCGCAGCCCCAGTGCGAGTGGGGCTGTGCGAGGGCCAGCAAGGGAGGTTCGAGGGCAGGCACGCGTTTTGGGGCTGGCACCTTTGGCCTGGGAGCAGGGGCTCGACGTTTGCAGTTTGGAGCGTGAGGGCTGATTTTGGCCGAGAGTGACGTAAGGCGCTACGTTGAGCCCTTGCTCGGCTGGGCGAGCCCGCAGCCCCAGTGCGAGTGGGGCTGTGCGAGGGCCAGCAAGGGAGGTTCGAGGGCAGGCACGCGTTTTGGGGCTGGCACCTTTGGCCTGGGAGCAGGGGCTCGACGTTTGCAGTTTGGAGCGTGAGGGCTGATTTTGGCCGAGAGTGACGTAAGGCGCTACGTTGAGCCCTTGCTCGGCTGGGCGAGCCCGCAGCCCCAGTGCGAGTGGGGCTGTGCGAGGGCCAGCAAGGGAGGTTCGAGGGCAGGCACGCGTTTTGGGGCTGGCACCTTTGGCCTGGGAGCAGGGGCTCGACGTTTGCAGTTTGGAGCGTGAGGGCTGATTTTGGCCGAGAGTGACGTAAGGCGCTACGTTGAGCCCTTGCTCGGCTGGGCGAGCCCGCAGCCCCAGTGCGAGTGGGGCTGTGCGAGGGCCAGCAAGGGAGGTTCGAGGGCAGGCACGCGTTTTGGGGCTGGCACCTTTGGCCTGGGAGCAGGGGCTCGACGTTTGCAGTTTGGAGCGTGAGGGCTGATTTTGGCCGAGAGTGACGTAAGGCGCTACGTTGAGCCCTTGCTCGGCTGGGCGAGCCCGCAGCCCCAGTGCGAGTGGGGCTGTGCGAGGGCCAGCAAGGGAGGTTCGAGGGCAGGCACGCGTTTTGGGGCTGGCACCTTTGGCCTGGGAGCAGGGGCTCGACGTTTGCAGTTTGGAGCGTGAGGGCTGATTTTGGCCGAGAGTGACGTAAGGCGCTACGTTGAGCCCTTGCTCGGCTGGGCGAGCCCGCAGCCCCAGTGCGAGTGGGGCTGTGCGAGGGCCAGCAAGGGAGGTTCGAGGGCAGGCACGCGTTTTGGGGCTGGCACCTTTGGCCTGGGAGCAGGGGCTCGACGTTTGCAGTTTGGAGCGTGAGGGCTGATTTTGGCCGAGAGTGACGTAAGGCGCTACGTTGAGCCCTTGCTCGGCTGGGCGAGCCCGCAGCCCCAGTGCGAGTGGGGCTGTGCGAGGGCCAGCAAGGGAGGTTCGAGGGCAGGCACGCGTTTTGGGGCTGGCACCTTTGGCCTGGGAGCAGGGGCTCGACGTTTGCAGTTTGGAGCGTGAGGGCTGATTTTGGCCGAGAGTGACGTAAGGCGCTACGTTGAGCCCTTGCTCGGCTGGGCGAGCCCGCAGCCCCAGTGCGAGTGGGGCTGTGCGAGGGCCAGCAAGGGAGGTTCGAGGGCAGGCACGCGTTTTGGGGCTGGCACCTTTGGCCTGGGAGCAGGGGCTCGACGTTTGCAGTTTGGAGCGTGAGGGCTGATTTTGGCCGAGAGTGACGTAAGGCGCTACGTTGAGCCCTTGCTCGGCTGGGCGAGCCCGCAGCCCCAGTGCGAGTGGGGCTGTGCGAGGGCCAGCAAGGGAGGTTCGAGGGCAGGCACGCGTTTTGGGGCTGGCACCTTTGGCCTGGGAGCAGGGGCTCGACGTTTGCAGTTTGGAGCGTGAGGGCTGATTTTGGCCGAGAGTGACGTAAGGCGCTACGTTGAGCCCTTGCTCGGCTGGGCGAGCCCGCAGCCCCAGTGCGAGTGGGGCTGTGCGAGGGCCAGCAAGGGAGGTTCGAGGGCAGGCACGCGTTTTGGGGCTGGCACCTTTGGCCTGGGAGCAGGGGCTCGACGTTTGCAGTTTGGAGCGTGAGGGCTGATTTTGGCCGAGAGTGACGTAAGGCGCTACGTTGAGCCCTTGCTCGGCTGGGCGAGCCCGCAGCCCCAGTGCGAGTGGGGCTGTGCGAGGGCCAGCAAGGGAGGTTCGAGGGCAGGCACGCGTTTTGGGGCTGGCACCTTTGGCCTGGGAGCAGGGGCTCGACGTTTGCAGTTTGGAGCGTGAGGGCTGATTTTGGCCGAGAGTGACGTAAGGCGCTACGTTGAGCCCTTGCTCGGCTGGGCGAGCCCGCAGCCCCAGTGCGAGTGGGGCTGTGCGAGGGCCAGCAAGGGAGGTTCGAGGGCAGGCACGCGTTTTGGGGCTGGCACCTTTGGCCTGGGAGCAGGGGCTCGACGTTTGCAGTTTGGAGCGTGAGGGCTGATTTTGGCCGAGAGTGACGTAAGGCGCTACGTTGAGCCCTTGCTCGGCTGGGCGAGCCCGCAGCCCCAGTGCGAGTGGGGCTGTGCGAGGGCCAGCAAGGGAGGTTCGAGGGCAGGCACGCGTTTTGGGGCTGGCACCTTTGGCCTGGGAGCAGGGGCTCGACGTTTGCAGTTTGGAGCGTGAGGGCTGATTTTGGCCGAGAGTGACGTAAGGCGCTACGTTGAGCCCTTGCTCGGCTGGGCGAGCCCGCAGCCCCAGTGCGAGTGGGGCTGTGCGAGGGCCAGCAAGGGAGGTTCGAGGGCAGGCACGCGTTTTGGGGCTGGCACCTTTGGCCTGGGAGCAGGGGCTCGACGTTTGCAGTTTGGAGCGTGAGGGCTGATTTTGGCCGAGAGTGACGTAAGGCGCTACGTTGAGCCCTTGCTCGGCTGGGCGAGCCCGCAGCCCCAGTGCGAGTGGGGCTGTGCGAGGGCCAGCAAGGGAGGTTCGAGGGCAGGCACGCGTTTTGGGGCTGGCACCTTTGGCCTGGGAGCAGGGGCTCGACGTTTGCAGTTTGGAGCGTGAGGGCTGATTTTGGCCGAGAGTGACGTAAGGCGCTACGTTGAGCCCTTGCTCGGCTGGGCGAGCCCGCAGCCCCAGTGCGAGTGGGGCTGTGCGAGGGCCAGCAAGGGAGGTTCGAGGGCAGGCACGCGTTTTGGGGCTGGCACCTTTGGCCTGGGAGCAGGGGCTCGACGTTTGCAGTTTGGAGCGTGAGGGCTGATTTTGGCCGAGAGTGACGTAAGGCGCTACGTTGAGCCCTTGCTCGGCTGGGCGAGCCCGCAGCCCCAGTGCGAGTGGGGCTGTGCGAGGGCCAGCAAGGGAGGTTCGAGGGCAGGCACGCGTTTTGGGGCTGGCACCTTTGGCCTGGGAGCAGGGGCTCGACGTTTGCAGTTTGGAGCGTGAGGGCTGATTTTGGCCGAGAGTGACGTAAGGCGCTACGTTGAGCCCTTGCTCGGCTGGGCGAGCCCGCAGCCCCAGTGCGAGTGGGGCTGTGCGAGGGCCAGCAAGGGAGGTTCGAGGGCAGGCACGCGTTTTGGGGCTGGCACCTTTGGCCTGGGAGCAGGGGCTCGACGTTTGCAGTTTGGAGCGTGAGGGCTGATTTTGGCCGAGAGTGACGTAAGGCGCTACGTTGAGCCCTTGCTCGGCTGGGCGAGCCCGCAGCCCCAGTGCGAGTGGGGCTGTGCGAGGGCCAGCAAGGGAGGTTCGAGGGCAGGCACGCGTTTTGGGGCTGGCACCTTTGGCCTGGGAGCAGGGGCTCGACGTTTGCAGTTTGGAGCGTGAGGGCTGATTTTGGCCGAGAGTGACGTAAGGCGCTACGTTGAGCCCTTGCTCGGCTGGGCGAGCCCGCAGCCCCAGTGCGAGTGGGGCTGTGCGAGGGCCAGCAAGGGAGGTTCGAGGGCAGGCACGCGTTTTGGGGCTGGCACCTTTGGCCTGGGAGCAGGGGCTCGACGTTTGCAGTTTGGAGCGTGAGGGCTGATTTTGGCCGAGAGTGACGTAAGGCGCTACGTTGAGCCCTTGCTCGGCTGGGCGAGCCCGCAGCCCCAGTGCGAGTGGGGCTGTGCGAGGGCCAGCAAGGGAGGTTCGAGGGCAGGCACGCGTTTTGGGGCTGGCACCTTTGGCCTGGGAGCAGGGGCTCGACGTTTGCAGTTTGGAGCGTGAGGGCTGATTTTGGCCGAGAGTGACGTAAGGCGCTACGTTGAGCCCTTGCTCGGCTGGGCGAGCCCGCAGCCCCAGTGCGAGTGGGGCTGTGCGAGGGCCAGCAAGGGAGGTTCGAGGGCAGGCACGCGTTTTGGGGCTGGCACCTTTGGCCTGGGAGCAGGGGCTCGACGTTTGCAGTTTGGAGCGTGAGGGCTGATTTTGGCCGAGAGTGACGTAAGGCGCTACGTTGAGCCCTTGCTCGGCTGGGCGAGCCCGCAGCCCCAGTGCGAGTGGGGCTGTGCGAGGGCCAGCAAGGGAGGTTCGAGGGCAGGCACGCGTTTTGGGGCTGGCACCTTTGGCCTGGGAGCAGGGGCTCGACGTTTGCAGTTTGGAGCGTGAGGGCTGATTTTGGCCGAGAGTGACGTAAGGCGCTACGTTGAGCCCTTGCTCGGCTGGGCGAGCCCGCAGCCCCAGTGCGAGTGGGGCTGTGCGAGGGCCAGCAAGGGAGGTTCGAGGGCAGGCACGCGTTTTGGGGCTGGCACCTTTGGCCTGGGAGCAGGGGCTCGACGTTTGCAGTTTGGAGCGTGAGGGCTGATTTTGGCCGAGAGTGACGTAAGGCGCTACGTTGAGCCCTTGCTCGGCTGGGCGAGCCCGCAGCCCCAGTGCGAGTGGGGCTGTGCGAGGGCCAGCAAGGGAGGTTCGAGGGCAGGCACGCGTTTTGGGGCTGGCACCTTTGGCCTGGGAGCAGGGGCTCGACGTTTGCAGTTTGGAGCGTGAGGGCTGATTTTGGCCGAGAGTGACGTAAGGCGCTACGTTGAGCCCTTGCTCGGCTGGGCGAGCCCGCAGCCCCAGTGCGAGTGGGGCTGTGCGAGGGCCAGCAAGGGAGGTTCGAGGGCAGGCACGCGTTTTGGGGCTGGCACCTTTGGCCTGGGAGCAGGGGCTCGACGTTTGCAGTTTGGAGCGTGAGGGCTGATTTTGGCCGAGAGTGACGTAAGGCGCTACGTTGAGCCCTTGCTCGGCTGGGCGAGCCCGCAGCCCCAGTGCGAGTGGGGCTGTGCGAGGGCCAGCAAGGGAGGTTCGAGGGCAGGCACGCGTTTTGGGGCTGGCACCTTTGGCCTGGGAGCAGGGGCTCGACGTTTGCAGTTTGGAGCGTGAGGGCTGATTTTGGCCGAGAGTGACGTAAGGCGCTACGTTGAGCCCTTGCTCGGCTGGGCGAGCCCGCAGCCCCAGTGCGAGTGGGGCTGTGCGAGGGCCAGCAAGGGAGGTTCGAGGGCAGGCACGCGTTTTGGGGCTGGCACCTTTGGCCTGGGAGCAGGGGCTCGACGTTTGCAGTTTGGAGCGTGAGGGCTGATTTTGGCCGAGAGTGACGTAAGGCGCTACGTTGAGCCCTTGCTCGGCTGGGCGAGCCCGCAGCCCCAGTGCGAGTGGGGCTGTGCGAGGGCCAGCAAGGGAGGTTCGAGGGCAGGCACGCGTTTTGGGGCTGGCACCTTTGGCCTGGGAGCAGGGGCTCGACGTTTGCAGTTTGGAGCGTGAGGGCTGATTTTGGCCGAGAGTGACGTAAGGCGCTACGTTGAGCCCTTGCTCGGCTGGGCGAGCCCGCAGCCCCAGTGCGAGTGGGGCTGTGCGAGGGCCAGCAAGGGAGGTTCGAGGGCAGGCACGCGTTTTGGGGCTGGCACCTTTGGCCTGGGAGCAGGGGCTCGACGTTTGCAGTTTGGAGCGTGAGGGCTGATTTTGGCCGAGAGTGACGTAAGGCGCTACGTTGAGCCCTTGCTCGGCTGGGCGAGCCCGCAGCCCCAGTGCGAGTGGGGCTGTGCGAGGGCCAGCAAGGGAGGTTCGAGGGCAGGCACGCGTTTTGGGGCTGGCACCTTTGGCCTGGGAGCAGGGGCTCGACGTTTGCAGTTTGGAGCGTGAGGGCTGATTTTGGCCGAGAGTGACGTAAGGCGCTACGTTGAGCCCTTGCTCGGCTGGGCGAGCCCGCAGCCCCAGTGCGAGTGGGGCTGTGCGAGGGCCAGCAAGGGAGGTTCGAGGGCAGGCACGCGTTTTGGGGCTGGCACCTTTGGCCTGGGAGCAGGGGCTCGACGTTTGCAGTTTGGAGCGTGAGGGCTGATTTTGGCCGAGAGTGACGTAAGGCGCTACGTTGAGCCCTTGCTCGGCTGGGCGAGCCCGCAGCCCCAGTGCGAGTGGGGCTGTGCGAGGGCCAGCAAGGGAGGTTCGAGGGCAGGCACGCGTTTTGGGGCTGGCACCTTTGGCCTGGGAGCAGGGGCTCGACGTTTGCAGTTTGGAGCGTGAGGGCTGATTTTGGCCGAGAGTGACGTAAGGCGCTACGTTGAGCCCTTGCTCGGCTGGGCGAGCCCGCAGCCCCAGTGCGAGTGGGGCTGTGCGAGGGCCAGCAAGGGAGGTTCGAGGGCAGGCACGCGTTTTGGGGCTGGCACCTTTGGCCTGGGAGCAGGGGCTCGACGTTTGCAGTTTGGAGCGTGAGGGCTGATTTTGGCCGAGAGTGACGTAAGGCGCTACGTTGAGCCCTTGCTCGGCTGGGCGAGCCCGCAGCCCCAGTGCGAGTGGGGCTGTGCGAGGGCCAGCAAGGGAGGTTCGAGGGCAGGCACGCGTTTTGGGGCTGGCACCTTTGGCCTGGGAGCAGGGGCTCGACGTTTGCAGTTTGGAGCGTGAGGGCTGATTTTGGCCGAGAGTGACGTAAGGCGCTACGTTGAGCCCTTGCTCGGCTGGGCGAGCCCGCAGCCCCAGTGCGAGTGGGGCTGTGCGAGGGCCAGCAAGGGAGGTTCGAGGGCAGGCACGCGTTTTGGGGCTGGCACCTTTGGCCTGGGAGCAGGGGCTCGACGTTTGCAGTTTGGAGCGTGAGGGCTGATTTTGGCCGAGAGTGACGTAAGGCGCTACGTTGAGCCCTTGCTCGGCTGGGCGAGCCCGCAGCCCCAGTGCGAGTGGGGCTGTGCGAGGGCCAGCAAGGGAGGTTCGAGGGCAGGCACGCGTTTTGGGGCTGGCACCTTTGGCCTGGGAGCAGGGGCTCGACGTTTGCAGTTTGGAGCGTGAGGGCTGATTTTGGCCGAGAGTGACGTAAGGCGCTACGTTGAGCCCTTGCTCGGCTGGGCGAGCCCGCAGCCCCAGTGCGAGTGGGGCTGTGCGAGGGCCAGCAAGGGAGGTTCGAGGGCAGGCACGCGTTTTGGGGCTGGCACCTTTGGCCTGGGAGCAGGGGCTCGACGTTTGCAGTTTGGAGCGTGAGGGCTGATTTTGGCCGAGAGTGACGTAAGGCGCTACGTTGAGCCCTTGCTCGGCTGGGCGAGCCCGCAGCCCCAGTGCGAGTGGGGCTGTGCGAGGGCCAGCAAGGGAGGTTCGAGGGCAGGCACGCGTTTTGGGGCTGGCACCTTTGGCCTGGGAGCAGGGGCTCGACGTTTGCAGTTTGGAGCGTGAGGGCTGATTTTGGCCGAGAGTGACGTAAGGCGCTACGTTGAGCCCTTGCTCGGCTGGGCGAGCCCGCAGCCCCAGTGCGAGTGGGGCTGTGCGAGGGCCAGCAAGGGAGGTTCGAGGGCAGGCACGCGTTTTGGGGCTGGCACCTTTGGCCTGGGAGCAGGGGCTCGACGTTTGCAGTTTGGAGCGTGAGGGCTGATTTTGGCCGAGAGTGACGTAAGGCGCTACGTTGAGCCCTTGCTCGGCTGGGCGAGCCCGCAGCCCCAGTGCGAGTGGGGCTGTGCGAGGGCCAGCAAGGGAGGTTCGAGGGCAGGCACGCGTTTTGGGGCTGGCACCTTTGGCCTGGGAGCAGGGGCTCGACGTTTGCAGTTTGGAGCGTGAGGGCTGATTTTGGCCGAGAGTGACGTAAGGCGCTACGTTGAGCCCTTGCTCGGCTGGGCGAGCCCGCAGCCCCAGTGCGAGTGGGGCTGTGCGAGGGCCAGCAAGGGAGGTTCGAGGGCAGGCACGCGTTTTGGGGCTGGCACCTTTGGCCTGGGAGCAGGGGCTCGACGTTTGCAGTTTGGAGCGTGAGGGCTGATTTTGGCCGAGAGTGACGTAAGGCGCTACGTTGAGCCCTTGCTCGGCTGGGCGAGCCCGCAGCCCCAGTGCGAGTGGGGCTGTGCGAGGGCCAGCAAGGGAGGTTCGAGGGCAGGCACGCGTTTTGGGCTGGCACCTTTGGCCTGGGAGCAGGGCTCGACGTTTGCAGTTTGGAGCGTGAGGGCTGATTTTGGCCGAGAGTGACGTAAGGCGCTACGTTGAGCCCTTGCTCGGCTGGGCGAGCCCGCAGCCCCAGTGCGAGTGGGGCTGTGCGAGGGCCAGCAAGGGAGGTTCGAGGGCAGGCACGCGTTTTGGGGCTGGCACCTTTGGCCTGGGAGCAGGGGCTCGACGTTTGCAGTTTGGAGCGTGAGGGCTGATTTTGGCCGAGAGTGACGTAAGGCTCTATGTTGAGCCCTTGCTCGGACAGGCGAGCCCGCAGCCCCAGTGCGAGTGGGGCTGTGCGAGGGCCAGCAAGGGAGGTTCGAGGGCAGGCACGCGTTTTGGGGCTGGCACCTTTGGCCTGGGAGCAGGGGCTCGACGTTTGCAGTTTGGAGCGTGAGGGCTGATTTTGGCCGAGAGTGACGTAAGGCGCTACGTTGAGCCCTTGCTCGGCTGGGCGAGCCCGCAGCCCCAGTGCGAGTGGGGCTGTGCGAGGGCCAGCAAGGGAGGTTCGAGGGCAGGCACGCGTTTTGGGGCTGGCACCTTTGGCCTGGGAGCAGGGCTCGACGTTTGCAGTTTGGAG